>NC_056737.1:1594294326-1594466826 GCF_019279795.1 Protopterus annectens
ATATATATATATATATATATATATATATATATATATATATACAGATGCATGAAATCAGGAACACCTGAAAAGACATCACCATCCACAAGGGAGAGTAAACCTGCCCACAAACATCTGCAATAAAGAAACTATATAAAACAAGGATAACATTGCTGAACAGGAACAAGAAGGAGCAGGTGCACAATTGGAAGTAATCGCCCCTTAGCCTGAACAAACAAAGAAGAGCACCAGTCAAATCCACTAAAGGCAAATCCAAGTCCAAATTGCCCACATCTAAAACAAATAATCATAAGGCCATCCTCACATATGCCTACATTCCCAAAGGAAGCTCCAAGATCTGTGCAGAACTGGTGGTCAAGGACACCACATACACAAATGGCATAGATATAGCCATTCTACTGGCTGGCAGATGCAGTGGAAATGTCTTACCTTTGCTCTCCATCATGGAAGCAGGACATCCCCAGTATCTGAACACCCAACCCTTATCACTAGGGAACAGGGCAGCAATGCCCTCTCAAAGTCAAGAAGACAGCCTCCATGAGACCTGAAGACAGCCTAGGTTGCAACCTACAGGAACCCAGGCATGAACTGGCAGCATCATTATGCACTCTACACACCCAAATCCTGAGTATTGTCTTTGTCACAGAGGAGTGGCAGATAACCACTGTCATCCCTTCACACCAAGGTGGACTGTTCACTGATCCAGGAAATGAAAGAGACATCAGCTTAACTAGCCTGATCTGCAAGAACATGCAATGGATTATCATGGATTTCATTAACAGGGACATATGCAAAATCCAAATGCATTATCCTGCACAGTCTGTCATTCTCAGGAGAGGTATACCAGTGACTCTGGAGGACTTCCCTGAGGCAACCAACAAAGACATGGATGGGGGACAGATGGTGCACCCTGACCACCATGACCTGGCCAAAGCCTTACACACTATACCCCATATGACAATAGTACATGACCTCTGTCAACTAGGCAGCAATCCATATGTCACCAGATGGGTAGCAAACCTGTTAATTGACAGATCCCACATATATATAATAAGGGTAGCCAACTGAAACAGTACAAACATGCTGTGTGGCATACCACAGGGATCGGTCCGGGGGATTCTGGTATATGGGATATACTCCCCTGAGATGCAGGCCATAAACACAAGCCTATGGCTGACCAAGTAGGCAGATGACTGCAAGCTGGGAACAGACATCAATACACAAAGTGATGTGGATGTCCTACAACAGGGCCCCAACAAAACAAATGAATGATGCCAGAAACATTGCCACAAGCTGAAGGTCTGCAGATACATCAGCATCCCCTTTGTGGAGACTGGGCGACCCACATAGTATCACATTAACAACAATGTCTTACATACGCAATCAGTAGTGAGGCAATTGGACACTCAGGTTGTGGAGACTGGTGGACCCACATACTATCACATTAACAACAATGTCCTACATACACAATTAGTAGTGAGGCAGTTGGACACCCAGGTTAATAACAACCTGAAGTCTGAGCACCATGTTGCTTCCATTGTACAGAAAGCTTAATAGATGGGACAACTCAAAAGTAAGGGTCATCCATCCAGGGACAAATAGTTCACAAGAACCATATATGCTAACCTTATTAGGCCAATCATTTTGTTCAATGCCCCCTTTGGCTTGTACCTCACAAATCACATGCAGCAGCTGGAGAGATCACAGAGATTCCTCACCGGGAGAATGCAGGACCACAAACACCTACCCTACACAGATAGGCTAACAGCACTGTCCCTCTACTCAGTTCCATACAGACTCCACAGAGGTGACCCCTCTCTAGCATACAAAGCCATCAAGACCCTGCCTTGATGGACCTGTTGCACATCTGGAAGTCAAGGCCTACTCGATCTACCTGTAGGTGCAGCATCAACCTGGTCTGTGATATCAATATGGCTTGCTGGTGTGACAGAAATGTTTCTCACACACTCCCCATCTGTATAATACACTCTCTCTCCACATCAAACCAAGTTCCTCAATACCCCTATTGAAGTGCCCCCTGTATATGTGCATGGGAAACAGAACATACAGTCCTGTGATCCCACCTCTGTCCCTGCTGGACAGGGGCTCTGTGTACTGACATGTCTTAACATGGGCTACACTCACATTTGTGAGGGTTATAAGGACATCAGGGCCAATAGCCTACTAAGCTCATATCAGCCTATCAACCTATACACAGATGTCTGTCAGTGTTTCACCACAATACTCTGTACTGCTCTGCCACTGACATACCTGGAAACACAGTGCTATGTGGAATATACCACACATATAATGGACATCTCTGCCAGTAGAATGCACTCTGTACCCACACCCATGCCTCTCAACCTCTTACAGCAAAACATCTGGACAAGGTCATAAATGAAAATGGGACAATGGCCCAATTATATGCTTGTGTTTTAAATATTGTCCTTACAAACTTCATAAGTTGGTTGTACAACAGGTTTTGCAGTAGCATGAATTGGCTGAAGGTTATGAGGTCTGAACCACAAATGTTCAGTCATTATTTTCCAAATTCCCAGTCTTTAAGTATATGCCACCAGCTTGCCAGAAAACCACATGTTTATGACACATGGACAAAACATAGACAAACTTCTGAACCATCTGGAAAAACCTGTACAGTTGAGAGGTATGCCCACACCAGGATATGACCTCTTAGGTAAGAAGAATACATGCAAGCAGGAGATCCCCAGCCAGTATATCACCAAGGTGCTGAACTCTTGACACAGCTGCATCGCTCAATCAGCTGTAGCCACACCTCTTAACTGGCCAGATTATGCAGGAATGTCTAACGTTTGGCTCAGTATATTGGTCTGTGCATCATCCATCTTGTATTTCTCTGTTAAATCATTGTGATGATCTGAGGAATTCTGTCAGTAAGTAATGACACAATACACGACAGTGTCAAATGTCATATGTCAGAAAATGTCTGCTAAAACAAACCCTGTAACCCTAGCAAATCATACATTAATAAGAGCAATAGTTACAGTATTTCCCTATGTTTGGGACATTGTCTCCCCATTTTGGCAGGCTATCTCCAGATATCTTGCACTAACAATTTGAGAGGTATGGCCGTGGCACACAAAACCCTAGATTGGATTGCAACTATCTCTGGATGTAGTCCCACACTCACTATAGAACAGGGGTGTAGCTAGGATTTTCAAATTTGTACTGACAGCTCTCAAACTGCTACCCCCCTCCCCAGCCAAGCTACGGCCATTCTCGTAATTCACTGTTCGCTCTTTTAGTGTCGATGAAGAGGCATTCGCTGTAATGCCTCTTCAGTAATACAATATAAATTCACTCAAACTCGGTTCCTTGAATTGAAAATTAACCTGAAATGTCAGTTCTTTGAAAAATGCAGCATGGTAGTTGGGGTAGAGACTTTATGCTTTTGTTTTCTGTAACCAAGGTACAGGTTTTGAGCTTGAGTAAATTACTAACCACCTGCTACCACTAACTAGGATGTTTCATTCACACACACACACACCCCTACCTACCTCTTAGTGCAAGAAATATGGACAAAGCCTAAAATAAACAGGGACAGATATTAAATAATGTTCTCGTGAACTTAGAAAGTTGCTAGAATAACAGGAGTTGTGCTAGTATGAATTTTTCTAAAGGACATGAAGTCTGAAGCTCAAATGTCTGTCATTATTTAGCAACTTCAGCCTTCAATGATTTTCTAGAAAATCACAAAATTTATGAGGAACAGACAAAAAATATGGGGCAAAAATCTGGACATTCTGCAAAATTTGGACAGTTGAGAGGTATGCTACCTACCACACACACACACACACACACACACACACAACCTCTCACAGCAACAAACTCATAAATAAAACTGAGGCAAAGGCCCAAAAATAAGGACATTTTTTTTAAATATTGCTCTTATAAACTTAGAAAGATAATAGAATAGTAGTAGGTTTTGCATCAGTACGAATTTTCTGAAAGGTATGAAATCTGAAACTGAAATGTCTGCATTATTTTCTAACTTCAGTCTTTAACAATTTGCCACTAATTTGCCAGAAAACTGCAACTTTATGAAAAACGGACCAAAAATGTGATGCAAAAATATAAAATTGCCAGACAATACAGCTGGGAACCTGTCAAAGGAGAGACACCATTTTAATATGAGCACAGTTAACTTAGAGCAGCTGACAAAATTAGAGAATCTACATGCATTTCTGAAATAAAAGTAATGTACAACGCTGATCATTACAGTTATTTATAAAAGTAAAGTAAACCCTCTATGTTTTCTTCCAAAGTTGCTATTTTGTGGAGGGATCATTAGGGGAAGAGCAACAGCTTGAGCCAAAATCAGGGACAGTTGAGGTTTGGCTATGCCTAATTCTATAAAGCAATTTGCATGTACCTATCAACCTGTTAATGCAATAAATCTGGACAAGGCCAAATATATTGAGGGAACATATAAACAGTACTAAAAATTGCTCTTGTATAAACTGGGACAGTTGATAGAACAGGTCTTATTTTAGCATGCATTTTTCTGAAGGTTATAAAGTCTGAAAGTAGTGTGTCATTATTTAGTGACTTCATTCCTAAATCATTTGCCAGAAAACCACAAATTGAGGAACAAACCAAAAATAAGAAGCAAAAAATCTATTCATTCTTTGAAAATCTGGACAGTTGGGAGGTATAGTTCAGCTGGGGCTGTCTAAGTTTGCCGCCCTTCCCCCTCATAAAACCATGGTCGAATGGAGCCCCCCCTGCAGCCATTCCAATGATCCATTACTTTGCTATTTCACTCCATTTACCATAAACACTAATGTGCATACTGATTTACTTCTATGATGATTTGAACTTCATTTGAAAGTTTTATTTTGCATTTTACAGCACAAACACTAAGACATCTGCTAAACAAAATTGGCAATAAAACTTCTCTGCCCTTGAAACTCACATTCATTGAAACAACATTAAAACCCACATTCAAAGAAAAATACATTTTACCCGTGGCAGATAAAAATTAATTCTGGGCTGCTTTTAAATCATATGCCCCTTGCATTTGAAACATACATGTGCTTTTTGATACACCTTCCTATTGCTTTGAACATTTTTCCAGTAAACAATGAAACAAAACTGCCCAATTCAGAACATTTCCATCATAAAAGTCTAGTCAAACTTCTACAGTCCACCATTATCAGTAAATAATATGCACAATCTCTGAAGTAGTAAAAAAAGTCATCTAAATAATTCCACATTAAATAAATCTAACTAATGAAGAGGTTGCTGCTAGCAATCACCTTTATATTTCATGACTTCACCGAAAAATAGTGTCTGATGCCCCTGAGGAATAAATTGCCTAAATTACATTAATAAGCTAGTAATATTGCAATAGGAAATGGATGGCAAACTGATAACAGGCTCATAGTTAGTGTCTTAACTTTCAGTACAGCAGCATTCACCCCTTATGGGAGTAGAACCAACAACCTTCTGCATTAAAAGCAAGTACACAACATTTTGTGCTACTAGCAATGTGAGCTGACTTAGCATAATCAGCACTAAACTTCTCTTCCCCTGCAGCTCCCAGTTCCTTATAAAATCTACGCAATACTCAACTACATCTCAACTTCGCAGCACAAGAAGTCTGGAAAAAGCCAAATTTATTGGGGTGGGTCAAAAGGGCAAAAACAGGAACACATTAAACATTGCTTGTATAATCTTGGAAAGCTGCTAGAATAAAATGCTGTGTTACCATCAAACATTTTACTGCCAAGGTCACTGTGCAAAATAGTCAGAACAACATACCACTATGCCAAATCACCTGCTTTGTGAAAGAGAGGAAGACTGAAACTTAAATGGCTATCATTTAATGAATTCAGTTCTCACCATAGCTGTCAACCTCTTAGCACAAAACACCTGGACAAACCCAGTAATGAGGGAATACAGCCCTCAAACATATTCATTGAATTCAGTTCTTGCCATAGCTGTCAACCTTAGCACAAAAAACCTGGACAAAGCCAATAACAGGGTATTACAGTCCCAAAAATAAGGACAAATTTCAAATAGTCATAAACTTAAAAAATTGCTATAAAAAGGTTGTGTTAGTATATATTTATTGCTAGAATAAAAAGTTGTTTTACTATGTCACAAACACAGGGATAAGATGCAGACTCCACACAGAAGGCACCCCAGCCAAGAATCAAACCAGAAAACCTACAGCTGTGAGGCAACAATACTGCCACTGCACCATCAAATATGTAAGGAAGTAAACATTCAGAAACCTGAAGTCTGAAATTTAAATGCCTGTCAATTTGTTAATCAGGACAGTCTGACTTGGAACAAAAAAAAACACAATTCTCAGCAGAGGCCCAGGAACAAATAATGCAGACATGTCTTTGTAACATGGGAGGACACAAAAGCAAACCCACACAAACAAAGGGAGAAGATACAGACCCCCCCCCACAAAGAAGGCACCCCAGCCAAGAACCTAACCCAAGAACCTACAGCTGTGAGGCATCAATGCTACGTTGCTACCACTGCACCATCAAATTTCAAGCATTGCAATATTTAAAAACCACAGATACGATACAGATATTGATCAGATCAAATATGAGGCAAAAATCTGCAATTTTTTTACAAATGGTGGTGGGTAGGGAATTCAGGTCTTGAACACCTGCATACAAGATACAGGGTTCAAGCCTGAGGTATTCCCTACCACACCACCATGAGTAATCACACCAGTACATCCCAGCTGGGGCATTTTCTCTCTCACACACACACACACACACACACACACACACAGGTGTCATCTCATATTTAAATTCCACATGCAATGCAGAAAAGGAATATGCAACATGTGCTTTTTTAAAATTCTATGCAGAACACAAAAAAGGAATAAGCAGCAGGTGGATATGTACAATGATTCATGCAGTGGCTCACAGACAGAAGATATTCTTAAAGAGCTCCCTTAAAAGATCTGGCTATTAGATCTGGCTATGGTTTTACTTTAAGCTTTTCATGTTTAAATGGAAAAAATAAGGCAAGATTGCAACACCCCTTTACTGTTTTCTTCTGGGGTGGTCAGGCCCCCACATTAATAAGCCTCTGCCCAGAGTTTTGATGCCTGGCCATAGCTATACAGATGATACATGACTTTGCAGAGACTGCACATTTTTCGCCTTGGCCCTGGGTGACTGCCGTAGACAGGAGTACTCTGATTATCATTATTTTTGATCATCTGGCTCCATTGCAAGGATGCCCCTCCAAGTCAGTTGCTTGAGCTCCCATGGTTCCACACCATTGCTATCTCCTGTAGACATGAGTACAATGCCTAGGTGCGATGAGCCATGAGATTGTGGATGCCATCCATCTATCTTCTTCCAGCCTAGTGGGGCAAAGTGTGCTTCCCATACATTCTCTTGAAGTGCTACCCCATTCATTGCATAAAATGTATCTGTCCCCAACACTGCAGGACCATGAGGTATAACAGGGCAATGTTAAACACATGGAAGCTCCAGTATGACACAGAGGTTGTGATCTATGATTCCCTCCAACCTGCAATCTGCCTGTGTGGCTACCACATCCACCTCTCATGATGCTTATACCCAAGTAGCATTTCTGTCACATGTCACTGTATCCCACCTCTCCTGTGCAAATGTTGATAAATGATGACGGATGTGCCATGCCCACTCCTCTGACTAATGTAGGTAAGGTAATGTCTGATGCGCACGTGTATGCAGTCACTGCAGTGTAATATACAGCCTGGGTGTATTAATGCATGCATTGTTTATCCTGTCTTGTATTTGTCACGGCTCGTGGCTAAGGAGGAGTTGATGCCTTTATTCCTGCACCACAATTTATTGTGTCTACCTGTACTTCAGAAGAGGTACCTCAGCAGTGATCCCATCTGATGACTCCTTGCTTGGCTGCTTGTCCAACACTGCCAAAGCTCTGTCCGGCAGCATTACAATGTTTTCAAGTTGTATCTGCTTGGGTATATTGTATAAGATGGCATACAACATAAATGTCTTTCTGCAGGTCTCTGGTGTGTACTGTAGTGTACAGTCAGATGAAGAATATCCCCATCCTAAGAACTGACACCACTGACTGTAACATAAAAAGAATTTGTCTCATATATATATATATATATATATATATATATATATATATATATATATACATATACATACATACATGGATGTAATTAATGACCCTGGTAAATATACACTCCAAAATCAAATTACAAAGAGAATACATTCTAAAAAAACAACAAAAGCAAAAACTGGAGCCATTTCTGGGACCACTCAGACAAATATAATCTGTTCTCCAAATAAAAATATGTGCAATATATGATAAATCACAATTTGTACACTAGCCAATTAGCATCATTTGGAATGACAAATGACTCAGTCTGTTTTGGGTGTTTCCATAAAATAGTAGACATCAAGGACTATACAAAAGTCAAACCAATATGTGTTAGACTGGTGATGATATTTTAAAAAAGATTAGACTCAATGTGGGAAGCATCAGTCCTTAACACAAAGTCCAAGGATTCACACACCACAGATTCCCTGAGGCTCATGCCCTTGTTATCACTAACAAAATACTATGCTGTGAGACAAAAATAGACCAATATGAATGAAAATCATTATAAGGAATAGGGTAAAAACTCATTATTAAGTATTATCAGTTCAGATTTTCACTGATAATTGAGGAAAGTAGGCAGGAATGACCCCAAGGCTTGAAAGAAATCCATCAATGTTAATGCTAAATTGAAATCAAGGTGTATACAATGTTCGATACAAGAGATATCATCCACACATTTACAACAAAGAATATAATGAACTTTGCAAATAAAATGTGGTACATTCATTTTTTTCTGTCAACCAAAATAATTCATTGTTTCGGAGCATACTAAGTTATTAGAAAAATGTTGTTTATTAAAAAATCATCATAGTAAATGTTTATATATATGCCTGATTTAATGCCAGAACTGAAGACGTCATGTGCCACAAACCAGTGAATACTCACCAACATGTATACTAATCCTTGTCTCTCTTAATCTTTAAGAGAAAGATTTTCATTCATAGACACATGCACACACATTCACCCACATATATTCACACACACACACACACACACACACACACACGTATGGGTTCCATTTATTTGTGAACAGAATTTCATTGCAATGTTGTAGGTGATGAAGTAGGTCAAGCTATGGGAAAGACAAACTACAGTAGGTTAAATGTATCATCATACAAGAGATTTATCTTTCTTCATGACTGCAGCAATAAAGATGGTATATATATTTTCTGAGGAGCTGAAGCAGTACCCCCCCCACACACACACACACACACACACACACACACACACACACACACACACACACACACACTTCATATTACTCACCAACCCTCGGGTCTTATGAAGTGAGACCAACATAACGGATCCTCCTCCCGCTTCGACCGACCACCATAATCCCGCTCGGATGAGACCAAAATCCTCCTTCCCGCCTGGAACTCATGAAGTGAGACCAAAATCCTCCTTCCCGCATGACCAAAATCCTCCTTCCCGCTCGGAAAGCATTTGAAATACATGTGCGCTGAGCTCAATTCCGACTGGCTGCCCTGATTAGCTGACGTCATCGTGCAGTAAAGCACGAAGAAGTGAAAATTTAAAATGCTACCCCCCCTTCTACATAACTTGTACTGAAATCAGTACAGTGCGTATGCCTCCCGACGTCCCTGCTATAGAAGGTCAAACTGGGCATTCTCTTACACTTAGAGAAGTAAAGCCCATGTCAGAAACTACATCGGAATTGTATATCTGTATTTAGCAAAGTCTTTTCATACTCACAGCTATGTACACCTTAACTGTCTCCACACATACCCAGCAGGCAGGATTACCCACAGCCAGCTGTAGGAGGCCGATATGTGTATATCTGCATCTGTTGCATGTGATAAAACACTGACATATATGGGCAACATTTTACAATATGTCAAGCATACATACACACAGACATGGGGAAGAGAGAGACAGACAGTGATAGAAAGAGAGAGACACAGGGAGACACACAGACAGAGTGAGTCATATACAGGGATACTCTGAATAGCATACAGTGATGTCCTGCTGCAGACAGTTGCATACCAGATGTAACCAGCCGCACGTACCAGCAGGAAGGTGAGCTCCATTGTGTGATAGTACTGAGGTGGGGGTTGTAATATCACATCACCTTCCTGTATGTGTGTGTGTGTTTGTGTGTGTGTGTGTGTGTGTGTGTGTGTGTGTGTGTGTGTGTGTGTGTGTGTGTGTGTGTGTGTGTGTGTGCGTGTGTGTGTGCGTGTGTGTGTATCTGTAGGTTTCAGTATTAAGAGGCCTTTCCTACCCAGTACACTTCCCATTGCCCTACTTCACAAGATCTGCTGATGTAATTCACCTTAGAAGTACCTTTGGACTGGCCTCAGTTCTATAAGCTCTATAGTGCATGCGATAACTGTGTAACACTATAGTACAAATAACTAGATATGTAGGGGTTCTAATCTAAGTCCTGGCATATGTTTGTGTGTATGTGGATATGAATATGAGATTTAGGCCTTTCCCACCCACTACCCTTCCCATTGCCCTACTTTACAAGATCTGCAGATGTCATTCACCTTAGAAGTACCTTTGGAGTGGCCTCAGTCCTGTAAGCTCTGTGGTGTGTGCGATAATTGCATAACACTATAGTGCAAATAGATAAATAGGCAGGGTTTCTAATCTCAGTCCTGGCAAATGTGTGTGTATGTTTGTAGGTTAAAGATTCTGAGGCCATTTACATACAGTACACTTCACATTGGCCTACTTTAGCTGTCCTGCTGATGTCAGTCACCTTAGAAGTAGCGTTGGAGTGCACTCAGTGCTATAAGCACTGTGGCACGTACGGTAACTGCAGATTACTATAGTGCTAATAACTAGATAGGTAGGGGTTCTAATCTCAGTTCTGGAAAATGTAAGTGTGTGTGTGTGTGTGTGTGTGTGTGTGTGTGTGTGTGTGTGTGTGTGTGTGTGTGTGTGTGTGTGTATGTGTATGCATGCGTGCGTGTGTGTGTGTGTGTGTGTGTGTGTGTGTGTGTGTGTGTGTGTGTGTATGTGTGTATATATGTGTATTCATGTTTGTAAGTGTGTATATTTGTAGGTTAAAGTATTTTGAGGCCTTTCTCACCTAGTACACCTCCCATTCCCATACTTTACAAGGGCTGGTGATGTTATTCACCTTAGAAGTACCTCAGGATACTCTTCACCCTATAAGCACTGTGGCACATGTAATACCTGCATAACACTGTAATACTGATAACTAGATAGGCAGGGGTTCCAAACTCAATACTGGCAACTGTGTATAAGTATGTGAGAACCATAGCCACTGTTGGGGGGGGGTTACAATTTTTAGGCATGTTCCATCCAGTACATGTCCCATTGGCTGATTTACAAGGCCTGCTGATGTTATCCACCATAGAAGTACCTGTAGACATTCATTAGCCCTATAAGCTCAGTGGTGCATGCAATAACTATGTAACAGTATGGAATACATAACAAGATAGACAAGGGTATTTTATCAGTTCTGGAAAATGTGTGTGTGTATTAGTGTGTGTATTCATGTTTGTAAGTGTGTATACCCATAGGTGAAAGTGTTTTGAGGCCTTACTCACCCAGTACGCCTTACAAGGGCTGGTGATGTTATTTGCTTTACATATACATTGGGACACTCTTCACCCTATAAGCTCTGTGGTGTGTGTTATAACTGCAGAACCCCATAGTACCTATAGGTAGGGGTTCTAATCACAGTCCTGGAAAATGTGAGTGTGTATACGTGTGAGTGGTAAGTGTTTGTAAGTGTGTATATTTGTAGGATGCAGTATTTTGAAGCCTTATCCTCCAAGTAGACTTCCCAGTGCCATACTTTACAAGGGTTGGTTATGTTATTCACCTTAGAAGTACCTTGGGACACCCTCCACTCTATAAGCTTTGTGGTACATGCGATAACTGCATAACATCATAGTAACAATAACTAGATAGGTATGGGTTCTAAACTCAATACTGTGTTTGTGTGAATATGGGAAGTGTATTCCTTGTGTGTATTGGCTATACCATTTTAAGGCCTTTTGACTCCCTCACCTTGCAGAGTCACTTAATGGCATCTGCTTTATATGCAATATGTTAAACTGTACACACCATAACAGCCATCTGTACATATGTATATAGAATATCCAGATGTTTGCAAACAATATGTTGTCTGTGACCCATAACAATGGGTATTTATGAGACATATTGCCAAACTGTCACAGTCACTGTAGTAACAGACATGTGGTAGCAGACCACATACTTGTCTGAAACATAATGCTGATAGTCTGTAACTCTATCACTGTACCACATCACCTTTCAGCAGTCTACAGACAGACATCAGGTGAACACCATATGTGAAGCTGGGGCAAACAGCAAACATTGGGCAAACCTGTCACATATTGCTGTGACACACATGGGAAATGGATAGTGGAAAAGCTCATGCAATTGAATGCATTTTTTGAGGGGTATGTGTTGTTACATGACAAAAGCTGTCATTAACCTACAATATCAGTCTGTCATGATTTTAAAAGATGTAGGCCAGACAACCATAGGCATATGACTGATGTGACTAAAACATGTGTCAGAGATCAGGACAATCTGCACACATATGCAGAGGTCAGAGGTATGGCCACCTATGCATGCCTCCCATGCTGTTGGAGCAAGGACTGTTTACAAAGCTATATATAATGGAGTGACAAAGGACACATAATAGGGACACCTGTCAAATAGTGCTCCTACAAACATATGATGGTGATAGCATAACAGGGTTTGCATTAGCATAGATGGTCTGAATGATATGAAGTGTGCAACTCATAATGTAAGCCAGTATATTATGACTGCAGCCTGCAATGAATTGGAAACCATTTGACAGACAGACACAGGTGTATGAGGAAATGGACCACTGATATGTGGCATGCATCAGGACAGTCAGCGTAAACTGTACAGTTAAGAAGTATGTCTGAACCACCCTGCAGGTTGCAGTCCATGTTTGTCAAGGTGTGACCTGTGCTGACAACTCGCACAGTTAAAAGAGGTCCCAAAACTGTGGGACAAGATGCATGTCATACAGTTCTGTACTGATTGCATAGATAAGTGATTGCACATCAGAAGCACCTTAATGTCAAGCGAAATACTATAAGGGAAGGCAATGTCACACAAAAAAGGTGTCATACTAGCATGCCAGAGGGCATCCTGTGTGTTGCACCTGCCATGGGCATGCTATGTGCTGCCAACTGACACATTTCCACAACATGTGTCCCACACTCCACAAGTGATATCATACACACATTGTGTGTTGCATATGTGTGTGTAATATGCAGACATGAGAAGGCCCTGTGACTATTGTGTGCCCACATAATAGGTCGATCTTTTGGGGTTAGGGTCATGGTGAGGCTTGTGAGGGCCCTAGTGCCAGTACTCCAGTAACCTCCTCTGTATGTATGAGCCTGTGGTACTGCACAACACTGAGGTGACATTTATGAAAGCTAGCTGTGTGTGACAAGGGGTATGTATGCAAGGTCACACTGTCTTTCAACAGTGTCCCTCACACACAGTTACATGCATATACACCTGGTAAACATGTACATATATAGCTGTACCTTGGCTATGAAATGGTTGATGTCTTTCCACTCTGCCGTACTCCACATTAGTAATGTATGCAGGGTCACAGCCTATGGACACATGGACACCTGGAACACAAACAGAATACAGCATGTCAGACTACATTCAGTCAGCGATACTAACACCAATGATGCATCATGGCTAATAAGGAGCATACACTTTGATGTGTACCCAGAACAAATGCAAGCAGACAGTACCTAACAGAGCATTACATAGCTGCAATGTACTATATTCACCCAGTGCATCAGACCCATATTAGCATGTCCCCACATCGATGGTATGGACGACAGGTATGTGGCACAAGCATCATCATATGCACAGGGTGTGGTGTGGTTTTTCCAGAGGCCTAGGCTGGGCCATATGGTTGACATCATGTGTGCATGTTTTTAGGGGTGCTCTATATATGGACCGTGCAGAGGTGCTGTGTGTGTGTATGGAGATGACCTGCCTGTGACAGTGATGTGTGTGTGTTTGTATGTGCACGGTCATGCCATGTGGCCGCCCTTCACAGGGGTATGGTTGACAGCTGTGGACCATACATGGCAGGGTGTACAGTTCACCATTTCCAGCCACAGACATGGGAACTGGTCCTGCCAGGGGTCTCACTGGTACCACCATGCCCAAGGTGAGATGCAGTACTACTCCCTGATGGTGCTTGTTGTCTGCTGGATCCATGTCCCCAATGAGACCAGCCAGGATCACATGCCCATGGCCTGCTGCATCATGGGGTGGACAGCACCCCCCTTTGGTAGTGCTGGAGGTACTGCCACTATGGGAGTGTGAAGGTGCATGGCTTCATAGACCCTCAGCTGATCGTGGTGCTGGCCTACGACCAGGTCGCTGCTACCCATCTCCCACCACATGCTCCAGCACAGATATTCCATAGTCAAGGAGTGCCAAGGGCTCACCCCACCATCTGTTCATGACCTCAGCAAGGTCATGTAGTTTGCCATGGACACCAGGAAGATGTGCATCCAAGACCCTGAGTATTTGTCTGGTGTTACAATCAGTACATGCCTGAGCCTCCATGACAGCCCAAAACATGTGTCTGGTGACACCTGCTGTGGCACTTTTGACAGGGGCTTGACAGGCAACAGTCCTCCTTCGAGCATCCCTGTCCATCCTCCTGTGTGGGAGCTCACCTGCACTCTGGCTATGGCTAGTGTCTACACTCACACTTGCCATAGTCACCACACTAGCCTGTTCCATGCCACCACCCATCAACTGTCCATTATCTGTGGCCGCTGGGGATGGGGTATGTGTGGCCATTATGACTGTGTGCAGGGATATTGTGGTCAACAGTGGGATGCCAACCGATGTCACAGATTCATTCCATAGAAATAAATAAACCAACAACTACTACTTAAAACAAAAACAGAGGCAAATAAACTGAAAAACAGTACTTAAGTACGTTAGCACTTTCATCAAGTTTAATAATTCAGCTTCCTCAGACAATCCCCCTGACAGTCCCACCTGTGCCTCACTAGGACCACCATCATTATCAAAGTCCACAGAGACACTGACATCAGGTTCTGAGCAGGAGGGACCATGACCCCCATCGTCACCTGTGAGGGGAAGGTAACATACGTAAATTAATACCTACACTATTGGCTGGTACACAAACACACACACACAAATGCACACTCACACACACACACACACACACACATACAGGTGAGGTGGCACAAAGGCATTACACAGCCATCACAATATCTTAATGGTGACATGCACGACACACAGTCAGACCACAACATACACACTCTGGACAGGCCCTCAACATCATGCAGCATAGCCATTTTCACTCTATTTTCACTCCATGTTACTACTGATATACACCTCTGGGATACGTGAGTAGTGTTAGTAGGTGATGGGCCTTCACTTAGCACACACTGCACCCATGTACACATTATTGCTGTTCACCTGTATAGCAGAGTGGCAACCCCTACAGAACATACCTCACAACCGTACAGAGTTTCACAGAATATCTAGATGTTTGGCTCATATTTTTGGTCTGTTCCACAAATTATTTGTATTTGTCTGGCAAATCACTGTGATGATCTGAGGATTTATGTCAGTAAATACATTCATAGGTTCATAGGTAGGTACTAGGCTATCTGCCCATAGGCATTTATAAGCCTAGTCAGAGTGTGTCGGCTTTCGCTACCCCATTGATTAATTAACTGAGCCTCTGTCAAGCAGAGCCAATGAAGTGATCCCAGGGGTGTACTTTCTGGTACCCATCCACTCATCAAGGCTTCTCTTGAAGAGTGTTAGTGAGGGGCTCTGCCTAATGTAGTTAGGAATTTTGTAACAAAGCATGGGGAGTCTCTGTGACAGGAATCTATCCCTCCAGCATGTTTTATTTATTGTTGTGGTGAGGTTTAGCTCACTAGAGCACGTGGCTCGCAGTGACTTGGATTTCTTTAGGTGGAGCATGTCCATCAATTCTGAGTTGGACATGGCTTTGCAAGTCAGGCAGAGATCACCTCTGAGTAAGCGATATGCCACTGAGTACAGCCAGAGTTTTTTCAGTCGGGCTGCATAGGACATATGTTTGAGGCCAGTAATCCTCTTGGTGAGGTGCTTTTGTGGTCTTTCAAGCTGTTGGAAGTGTCTTGTGAGGTACATCCCAAATGGGGCATTGTACTCTATGATGGGTCTGATGAGTGACTAGTAGAGGGGCACTATAACCTCTTTATTTCTAGATGCAAACCCCTTAGTAATTAGATGGGCCACATAGAAGGATTTCCTAACTACTTTGGCAATATGATTGTCAAAGGAGAGGTTACTATCTACCTGAGTCCCCAGATCTCTTATTACCTCTTCTGTATTAAGGGGGCTTCCGCCTATGTGGTAATTCGTGGGTGTTTTGTTTTTCCCAAACGGGATGACTCTGCATTTTTTGGCATTTAGCTTGAGGCCATGACTTTGACACCAGGTGTCTGTCTCAGTAAGGCCTTTTTGGAGGATGTCCGTGTCAGCCGGAGAGTCAATTATGGCTCCCAGTTTGCAGTCATCGGTGAACTTGGTTAGCCATAGTCCTCCTGTGTTTGCTTGTACTTCTGGGAAATATATGCTGAACAGTAGGGGTCCCAGAACTGAGCCTTGCAAGATGCCACTTGTGACTGGTTTAGAGTCAGACCTGGAGCCCGCTATTCTTATAGTGTGAGTTCTGTCTGTAAGCCAGTTGGCAACCCATCTTGTGATGTAGAGGTTTATGTTCAGGCTGGTGAGTTTTTCTATAATACCCGAGTGAGGAATGGTGTTGAAGGCCTTGGCGAGATCAAGGTCGGCTGTGTGTACCACCTTTCCCTCATCTATGGCCTTGGTAACTGTCTCGAAGAAGTCAACCAGGTTTAGCAGGCATGATCTGTCCTTAACAAAGCCGAACTGGGTTGGGTCAAGTGTTTGGAGGTTCCCAATGTCTTTGTTAATGAGTTCCATGATGATGCGCTCCATAGCCTTGCAGACCAGGCTAGTCAGGCATATGGAGCGATAGGTACCAGGGTCAGTTGTGGCCCCTCCTTTGTGGAGCAGAATAACCATTGCTGTGTGCCATTCTATGAGCATGTAGCCTGTGGAGAGGCTGAGGTTGAACAGCATGTTTAGTTGGGGGGATAGTTCATTCTGTAGTTCGTGCAAGACGCAGCCTGGGACACCATCTGGCCCCATTGATGCTGTGTTTTTGGCTTTTGGAAGGGCTGTTTTCACCTGTGCTTCTGTGATTTCTGGTACACTACACTTTTCCGGTATTGTTGTGGGCCCTTTTGAAGGTGAGAGGGAGGTGAAGTTTGCACTGAATCTATCTGCCAGTATGTTGGCAATATCAGTAGGTTCAGCATATTTTATGCTATTTTGCACTATCTCAGAGCATATCTGCGAGTTGCCACTTAGATTCTTGGCATAGCTAAAGAAGGCTGTGTGGTTATCTTTCAAATCCTTGGCTATATTTCTTTTGAAGTTAGCCTTGGATGATTTTATGAGGGCCCTTAGTTTCTTACTGATACTGATCAGGGATGTCTTTCCTTCTTGGGATTTGCTGTTTTTTCTGAACTAGTTTCCTCCTTTTGTTGTATAACCTGTTTATGGCAAGGGTCCACCAGACTGGTTTCCTTCTCTTAGGGGATTGAGTGAGTCTTGGTTTTGCTAGGGATGGCACGATCCATGCAACCTTGTAGGTGCTCATAGAGTGCAATTGTAAAGGATTCTGCATCTTGGGCAGTGTTATCCTTTAGAGTGGGGGCTGTGAAACTTACCACCTCTGCCTTAAGTAAGGTGAAGTTTGCTTTAGAAAAGTTTTTCACCGTGGTTTCCTTTGTTGGGGGTGGTGGTGGGGTGTGGATATCCAGGGTGCAGGTTTTGTGGGTGTCTGCTTTGGAGCTCTCTGATGCTTTTGCAGGTTTTTATTTA
Organism: Protopterus annectens; assembly: GCF_019279795.1. Lineage (NCBI taxonomy): Eukaryota > Metazoa > Chordata > Ceratodontiformes > Protopteridae > Protopterus > Protopterus annectens. The sequence goes on from NC_056737.1 coordinate 1,594,312,456, forward strand.
GAGCCCCCGAGTATGATTTCATGTATTTGTGTATTTTTTGCCAGTGCTGGTTTAGTAGGTCTATGTGAGGCTGGAGGTGTGGTACAAGTGTTGACCTTCTCCTCATGACTGTCTGTTCCAGTCTTGGGTGGAGATACCTTAACCTCCAGTTTGGCTATATAATTGCATCTCTCACATATGTTAGTGTTTTGTGGTAGGAGGAGAGGGCTGTCTGTGTACATGAGGCAGTTGTAAAATTGCCTCAGGATACCCAGATTCACCAGCTGGACGGGAGAGTACACCTGAAGTTACCCTTTGGTCATGCCTGAATAGTAGGGTGAGCTGCTTAGTTGCTTGGTTGGTGAGGGGTGGATAAAGTGCCTTGCCCTGCTGGGCAGTCAAGTGTCGGGGTATATTAGTGCTTGCTATTAGGTGTGAGCAAGTGTTGGACTGTAGGATGCTTTTTGAGTGCTTAGGTTGAGAGTTAGACTAGTTTCAAGTGAAAAACTGAAGAGGAGACTTAGTGGAGCTGGGAATAATTTAACCCTAGCTAACTGGCGCTGCCCGGCACACAAAACCATGCAACGCATTTTTTAAACTACTAACTTCTGGGCTGGAACCACTCCTCCAGGGACAGCTGGCTGCTCAAAGTTCCCCTCTCTCACAGGTGAACAGAGAAACTTCCCTCTATCCAAGTAAGGTATGGGCAACTCGGAAACTTGTAACATAGCCCTGAATTCAGCACTAGCCTGAAAACTGGACTATACTAGCTTAGAAAGGCGGGAAACAAGAACTTTATTTATTTATTTATTTTTTAAAGATAAGGCAAAAACAGTAAAAAGTACACTTAAAACAGCTTTAAACGACTACAAATGATCAGAAAAGGCTATCGCACTTTAGTGTGTAGCCTACAACAGTTAAACAATTTATTTAAACAAAAAACAACTTTTTTAAAAGTGTAGGCAGTCAAATAAGTACAATATGTGAAAACAACAAGCTTTTAAATCACAATAAGTGCTGGTAAATCAGCATTTAGGCAGAAAACAGTTAATTACAGCAAGAAAATACAGAAAACTGATACTCAATTACTCCAAAGTCTCTCTTTTAAGCTAGAAGGCTTATATCAGTTTAAGGCTTTCTAGTGCTTTCCAGTAGGTTAGTTACAGGAAAGATGGGAAACAAGCGCAGATGTGGTCTTTTAAACCAGAAAGTTGAAAGAGATGGACAACTACCCAAATGGTCAATAAACTACAATTCCTAGCCCAAGAACCACTCCTCTTGTGGTAGACAGGCTACCTAGTACTTACCACTCCCACTGATAAGCTAGAAGGCTGCACTCCAACACAAGGCTTGGGGGGCTCAGAAGCTTACAAACAGTCCTGGATACAGCAAATCTGTACCTGGACTAGACTAGTTATGAGAAAGGTGGGCATCAAGCACAAACATGGGCTTTAAAACCAGAAAGTTGAGAGAGATGGAAAAAAATGCCCAAACGGCCAATAATCTAAGATTTCTGGGCCAGAACAACTCCTCTTGTGGTAGATAGGCTACCTAGTGCTTACCACTCCCACTGATAAGCTAGAAGGCTTCCCTCCAACATAGAAAGGCTTGCGGGGCTCAGAAGCTTACCAACAGTCCTGGATACAGCAACTCTGTATCTGGACTAGGCTAGTAACAGGAAAGGTGGGAAACAAGCGCAAGTGCGGCTTTTAAACCAGAAAGTTGAAAGAGATGGGAAAAACTGCCCAAACGGCCAGTAGCTACAATTTCTGGGCCAGGAACCACTCCTCTTATGGTAGATAGACTACCTAATGCTTACCACTCCCACTGATAAGCTAGAAGGCTTCCCTCCAACACAGAAAGGCTTGGGGGGCTCAGAAGCTTACAAAGAGTCCTGGATACAGCAAATCTGTACCTGGAATAAACTAGTTACAGAAAAGATGGGGAACAAGTGCAAACGCAGGCTTTTAAGCCAGCAAGTTGAAAGAGATGGAAAACTGCCTAAACGGCCAATAAACTACAATTTATGGGCCAAAACCCACTCTTCCCATGGTAGATAGGCTACCTGATGCTTTTCACTCCCACTGATAAGCTAGAAGGCTTCCCTCCAACACAGAAAGGCTTGGGGGGGGGGGGCTCAGAAGCTTACAAAGAGTCCTGGATACAGCAAGTCTGTATCTGGACTAGATAAGTTACAGGAAAGGCAGGACATAAGCTAGGAATTTCTTCTACAGAAAAGCAGCTAAAACAGCAGTAAATACAATTCAAATGCAGTGCAGGCTGGCACACATATATCAATATTACGGCAAATACAGTTTAATTAAATGCAATTAAATTAACAAATGACTAAAAAACAAGTGCAGAAGGCATTAAATTAGAAGGCTACTAACAAGCAGTAATAAGTGCAGAGTAAGAACAACTGAACAGATAACAACCCGCAGAACAACAACTAAGACAGTTACAGTAAGAGCAGCTGAATATATATATATATATATATATATATATATATATATATATATATATATATATATATATACACACACACACACATATATATATATATATATATATATATTTTTTTTTTTTTTTTTTGAGGGAGGGAACACAGCAGGGTTCAGCTACAGGGATTGTCCTTCTCAAATCTCTCTTTGTACACAGTAGGAGTGCATGAAATCAAAATATGATCTCACTGCACTCAGTTGACTGAGCAAATGAGATAGGCCCAGAAGGAGTATCTAAATACAAACTTACCAAGATTAACACCAAGACAAGAACAGGGAGGGTTGGTAGGAGAAACAGTGGAGACAAAAGAGACAGAAACAATACAGCACCACTATAAATAATAGGGAAGTGTATAAATACAACACAGTGCAAGTTAAAGTGGCAAAATATGTACTTATCAGTTTGAAATAGATTCCACCTCTGCACAGCAAGTCTATCTATCAGCTTTCCAACAGTTCACCGAAATGCAATCTGTATTGGAATTACAATGAAATACACCTCAGGCAATGACTAACAGCTAGGATGTGGGCTGGCTCAACAACCCCCTCCCTGAAACTAGCCTGAGCTACCGTGAGAACAAAACACAGTGGAGACACAAGAGACAGAAACAGAAACAATACAGCACCACTATAAATAATAGGCATGTGTATAAATACAACACACTGCAAGTTAAAGTGGCAAAATATGTACTTATCAGTTTGAAATAGATTCCAACTCTGCACAGCAAGTCTATCAGCTTTCCAACAGTTCACCAAAATGCAATCTGTATTTTAATAATAATAATAATAATGACAAACATTTTAGTTTCAGACCTCATATCCTTCAGAAAATGCATCCAGACACAAACCCTATTACTGTAGCAACTTTCTAAACTTATAAGAGCGATATTTAAAATATGTCCCTATTTTTTGGCCTATTGTTCCCCCATTTTGACAACCTTTGTCCAGATTTCTTGCACTAAGAGGTTGAGAGGTGTGATTCATGAGGTATGACTGCACTGCATGTTGTATACATATGTATCAACAATGCTTTCCCATGTAAAAATAAAGTGCCTGTCTTGGTACTCATACTGTGAATGTCTGCATGCAAAGCCGGGACTCTAACCACTACTCTATCTTGGCATTGGGATTTGAGCTGTATATCTTTACTTATCTCCTATGGGATGTTTAAGCAATGCTCACACCATCAAGCAATGTGGATGCCCAACAAAGGGCTATGTTGGACAGCCGTCGACCGTACATGGCAGAATGTTTGGTTCACTGTCTTTCGGCAAGGATGCTGTAACTAGTTCTGCCAGCAGTATCACTGGCACCACCAGGCCCAAGGACACATGAGTACTACTCCCTGATGGTGACTGCTGTCCATGTGGGCTCACAGCTGATCATGTTGCTGACCTATGTCCACCTGGCCTACCTTTGTTGGATAGGTGTTACAGACCCTGGTTTGCCTGTTCAGGAACCTCTGTGGTCTCTGCATTTGCTTAGCAAGGTACACGCCAAAGGAGCCATTGTACTTGGTAATGCATCTGATAAGGGTGGAATACAAAGATGTTGTGGCCTCCTGGTTCCTGGATGACATACCCGTATTTGTGAAGTGAGCCATTTAGACAGCCTTTTGTACAATGGTGCCCACATGGTGGGAAACTGTCAAGTTGCTACCAACCTTGGTGCACAAGTCACCTCACACCTGATTGCATGCTCAGTACATTATTACTGTCATGATTAGTGCGGATTCCACATCAGGGAGAATTTTACCTCTCCTGGCATTCAGTTAGCAGAAATGCTTCCTGCACCAGTCATTAATTGGGTGAGGGCCTCTTGGGGGATGCTCACATCAGCAGGGGAATGTAAGACAGTAGCCAGCTTGCAAGTATCTGTAAACCTGGTCAGCCACAGACCACAGTTCTTGTCCTGTACCTCAGATACATATATCTCAAACAGCAGAGGCCACCAGACCAGTCCTTGGGGTATACCACTTTGGAAGACTCTATTACTAGAGGTGGGTTACTCTACTTTGATCTAGTGGGAACTATCATTGAGCCAGTTGGCTACCCATCTGGTAACATACAGGTTGATGCCTAGCTGTGTAGACATATGTATCTTGGCCACCTGGCGATTATTGTGAGGGAACTGGGCAAGGTGAAGGTAGGCATTGTTCACCATCTTGCCCTCATCCTTGTGTTTGTTGACCACTTCAGAGAGGTCAACCAGGTTTAACAAGCCTGATCTCCCTTTGACAATACCACACTGTGTGGGCTCAGGCATTTTGAGGTTGCAGATGTCCCTGTTCATAATGTCCTTGATATAGCCTTCCATGCCCTTGCAGAGCAGGCTAGTTAGGCTTACGTGCATATGATTGGCTGGGTCGATGGATGGCTCCACCTTTGTGTATAGGGATGACAGTGGCTGTCCTCTGTGCAGATGGGATGAAACTGCTGCTCAGGCTTTGGTTGACTACAATGTGTAATGGATCTGTGAGCTCATGCCTGAGTTCATGTAGTATGCAGCCAGGGATGGTATCAGGCCTATGGAGACTTCTGTGTGTTGCTTTTGAGTGGGCATTATGGACTTGCTTCTTGATGATGAGTGGAGGGGTTACCACAGAAGTTCCTGACCAGGCAAATCCAGGGTTTGCAACACCTATCATATACAGGTAGGCTGAAAGCCCTGTCCCTGTACTCAGTCGCATACAGACTGATCATAGATGACCTGTGTCTGGCATGCATGGCCATTTCCAAACCAGCCTGATGGCATTTCTGCATATCTGTAAGACAAACCCAACTCATGCATCATGCACGCAAAGCCATCACCTGGTCTGTGACATGTATAGTACTTGTCCCACACTATACACTGTCTGTGAAATACACTCCCTCCTCATGTCTAGCAGAGTATGTGTATAGCCCTTTTGAAGAAAAAGCTGGACAACTGCATAGGAAATGAATGAGACACCCCTGGAATCCCATGTGTGCCCCAGCTGGACAGGAGAAACAGATGCTGGCTTTGAAGGGACATGGGCTGAAGTATGGACTAGGCTTATGAGGGCATAAGCGCCAATAGCCTGGTATCATCTTATGAGGCTATGCACATAGTACTTTACATGTTTCCTGTATGTATTGCAGACTGTCTTGCAATGTTGTCTGAAATGAATCCCTGTGTGTCTGAACTGTGTAGGTACTGCAGTGATAGTGTATAGTCCTGTTCCTTCATCTGTTATCATTACATATCGTTACACCTTGTCAATGTGTGTGGTCTGTATAGCAGTAAGTCAGCTCTTACAGTACATGCATATGCAGTTGGTGACACTGTATAGCTCACTCCAATAGCCTTGGTCTTGGCCACAATTACCATTTTGATGCTAGGCCCATCACACAGTAGGGTTCTCACCTTTTGTTGTGGGCCTTACAGTAGCAGTGAAAGAGATGGATTGTGTCAGGAAGAACTACCATAAAGTCTGCCCTGAAGGACCCATAGGTGTCACAGCTATGTCAGACTGTGCCAGGAGTGTGTGTGTGTGTGTGTGTGTGTGTGTGTGTGTGTGTGTGTGTGTGTGTGTGTGTGTGTGTGTGTGTGTGTGTGTGTGTGTGTGTGTGTGTGTGTGTGTGTTTGTGTATCAGCAAACATAAAACTGCAGGGTATTAATTTACATATACTGTCTTCCCCTAGCAGGTGAACACTTGGCTCGGTGTCCCTCCCCCTCACAACCTGATGTCAGTATCTTAGTGGATTCTCATGATGATGGTGGTCATAATGAGGCACAGGTGGGGTTGTTGGTGCCAGAATCTGTGCCATTGTTTGGTATCCCACTTCCAACCACCATGTCCTCACAAACAGTCTGTATGGATACACATACCCAGTCCCTAGCAGCCACGGATAATGGACAGGTTAAGGGTGGTGGCATGGAACAGGCTAGTGTGTTGAGTATAGTGAGTGTGAGTGCAGACACCAGCCATCCAGAGAACAGGTGCGGTCACACACAGGCAGATGGACAGGGGTGCTCAACAGAGGACTGCTAACCATCAAGCCCCTGTCACAAGTGCACAGCAGGTGTCACCAGATGCATGTTATAGTCCATCATGGAGGCACAGGCATGTACTGACTGTAAAACCAGGCAGATGCTCAAGATCATAAATGCAGTGCTCCCTGCAATGTGTGACGACCTCCATGGCATTTGTGATGCCATACATCATCTTGCCGATGTCGTGAATAGACAGTGGGGTGAAACATCATCACTGCATGACTGTGCAATGTCTGTTCTTGAGCATGTGATGGGAGTAGGGCATCTGCCAGGTGGATGTTGGTCAGCAACATAATCAGCTGTGAGCCCACATGGCCATGCACATTCTCAGTCCTGTAGTGGCAGTACCAACAGCACTACCAAAGGGAGGGTTCTGTCCACAGCACACCGGAGCAGGCCATAGGCACATTGCCCTGGCCAGTCCCATCAGGGATGTGGACCCATCAGACAGCAGTCACCATTGGGGAGTAGTACTGCATCTGTCCTTGGGCCTGGTGGTGCAGTGATACTCTTGGCAGAACAAGTTCCCACATCCCTGCTGGGAGACGGTAAACTACATCTGGCCCATGGCTGTCCAACATAGCCCTGTGTTAGGCATCAACATGGTTTGATGGTGTGTAGACAAACACTCACACATCCCTATCACAGGTCAGTCACCACCAGACATGCACAGCACCTCTGCATGGCCCAGTTGAACACCACCCCTCCAGACACACACACACACACACACACACACACACACACACACACACACACACACACACACACATGATGTCAGCCATATAGCCCAGCTTAGGCCTCTGGAAATCCAACACCACATCCTGTGCATGTGATGATACTTGTGCCACAACCCTGTTATCCATACCATTGATGCACGGACATGCTCATATGGGTCTGATGCACAGGGTGACTATAGTACAGTGTAGCAATGTCATGATGTGTAAGGTGTTGTCTGCTGGCTGTAGTTATGGGTACACATTGATCTGTATGTACCTTGTTAGCCATGATGCACTATTGCTGTTTCTACTGCTGACTGACTGTAGTGTCATGTACTGTATTCTGATTGTGTTCCAGGTGTCTGTTTGTCTGCTGGCTGTAGGCCTGCTGACAGTAGCAATGATGGGTAAGGCAGAATGGAAACATAGTGTCCTTTTCATAGCCAAGGTACAGTTGTATATGTGCATGTTTACCAGGTGTGTTGACATCCAACAGTGTGTGAGGGGCAATTGTGTCAGACAGTGTGACCTTGCATACATACCCTTGACATAGCCCCCAGCTTTCATACATGTCACCTGGGTGTTCTGTAGGACCGTAGGCTCACACATACAGAGGATGTTACTTGAGTACTGGCACTAGGTCCCTCAATGGCTTAGCCATTACCTTAACTGCAACAGATTCAGCTATCAGCACCTGTTGCCCTTGCCATTTCTGTCACATCCACTCGACCGTCATGCAGTTGATGAGGGCATGACTGGTACTGTGTATGACAGGTTTGGGGTATGTATTCCTGACACTGGTCAGCCTGTGTTAGTCTAACCTGACAATCGTCAGCATGTGTGTCTGCTATCACATATGTATGTCTGGCCTCTCATGCTGGTAGTACACACAGAGTCATAGTCCTGTACATGGGGTAGCTGGTAAAGGGCTGAGCACAGCCCCTGCCTGCACAGTTTTATGAACAATAGTGCTAGATGCATAACACAGATAGCACAATGGTACTATAGTGTGACAGTGTCTGCCACTACAATTGCAGTGGGTGACAATTGCAGGGGCTGTTAGAATTGCCAATGGAGGGTTCAGAGGCCCCTAACATGTTAGAGCCATCTGACACACATACATAGGCACACCGCTGCATGGGGACATGCATTAAAAGACAAATGTACATGGAGGTGACAGTAATCAGAGCAGATGACTTACCCATCTATTAATGTACAATACACAGTGATATGACCATTGCATACACCACAGTGGCTTAGTGTTAGAAACTGTGTAACTGTGGTTGTACAGTGGATGGCATCTGTCTGGGCTGACACTAGGTTGGCAATGGAGGAGTTCACAGGGTGGAAGAGGCACACAGAATGGTATAGCCATCACATACACATACTAAAGACAGCCACAGGGGCTGTGCATACAGAAAAAAACATACACAGTTGCCAATAGATATATTAATACCCCTACGTAGCCACTGGTATGTACTATAGTGCTACATACACATGACATGCTCCACATAGATCATGTGCCTGGGACCTAACACGCAACCTCTTACAATAGATAATCTTGCAAATGACCTCATAGATGGTAGGATAACCCACCAGACAAAGTGATTGGTCTTGTCTACTGCTCCTACAAACCTGCACAAGTGACAGAGTAACAGACTTTGTATCAGCATGATGTGTCAGTCAGATACAATGTCTGATGCTGGCATGTGTGTCACTACAGTAACTGTGACACCTTTGGCAATGATAACACGGATTGTTCATTGTTAGGGAACACAGACCACATATGAGTTTCAAACGTGTATATTCCATGTACATCTGTACAGATGACTGGTATGGGCTGTATAGTGTTATATGGTGCATGTGAGGCAGATGCCATTAACAGGCTCTTTAAAGTAATGTAATGGGTAGGGTAGGGGGTTAACAGGCATTAAAATGGTATAACCTACACACACAACAGCCACAGGGGATATGCTTCACGCACACTACTAGAGTTGTCAGTATTGAGATTAGAACCCTTACCTATCTCATTATTTCTACTTTAGTATAACACTGTTATTGCACATGCCACAGAGCTTAGAGGGCTGACAAGTGTATACAGGTACACCTAAGATAAATGACATCACCAGGCCTTGTAAAGTAGGGCAATGGGATGTGTACTGGGTGGTACACACCTCAAAATGGTATAACCCACTCCCCCAGATGATATGTTTCTCACCCATACTCAGGGATGATGTGATTCTCACACACACACACACACACACACACACACACACACACACACACACACACACACACACACACACACACACACACACACACACACACACAGATGCACACATACAGTATCACAGTTGCCAGTATTGAGTTTAGAACCGCTACTTATCTAGTTATGTGTACTATAGTGTTACACAGTTAGCACACATGCCGCAGAGCTTATAGGATACTTTTGACCTTGTATTTTTATTTAAATGTAAACTGTGTGTCAAATTAATTAATTGATTAATTATGTAGTCAAAGTATGATATAAAAGCTGAGGGTCTGGTTTCTGTTATTTGTCTGAAGAAGTCATCCTATGAGGAATGACGAAAAGCGCTTAACGTAATAAAATTGTGTGCAGTAGTTTTCCTTGCCTGAGCTGTTCGTCTTTTTTGGAAGTTTGTTTTTATTTTTTTCCGTTTTTAATAGTTTGTGATTTTTGAGGCTCATAGCGATGGAAAACTCAAACCCAAACCTAAATCGTGATGATATCATTGAAAACAGCAGCAGTCCACTGCTCTCTGAAAATCAGTTTGCATCCAATAATGACTGTAACCTGACAGCTTTGATCTTGGCGCTTACACAGCGCGTTGATGATTTGGCCGCCAGATTTGAATCTGGCTGCGTCTCCTCAGCTTACCATCCAGAGACTAACGGAAGTTTGGATACCAGCATTACACCGGCACAACGCGAACGCTGTTTACCAACTAGGAGCCAGCGAGTAGAAAACGCCATTACCGAGGAAAATGACGACAATCTTTCCCCGAACAGGGCAGGTTCTCGCCACCAGCTGAATGATAACCTTGTGGGCGATAGAAGCGTCGGAGAGCTTATAGGGAATCCTACCTTTGAGAACTGGCTCACAGACACCAGCAAACTAGATTTTCGGGGCCATTCTAACATTGGATTACCGGCAGAAGACGCTGAAAACCTACAGGTTAGTACAACCTCCTTAACTAACAACCTTAAACTATTGGACACAAAGCTACTAAAAATTAAGAAACTACAATTGGAGGTTAGCTACCTCCAGGGATGCATCAGTGAAAACTTGGTGCCTAAAGGTTTACGGTACCATGTTTACCCAACGGGGCTCATTGAAAACTCGCTATTTCATAAAGAACTGTTAACATTTTTTGATCAACAGGGTATTGCACTCCTTAAATTAATGACAAAACACTATGGCTTGCAAATTACTGACTTGTCAAAAGAAGTCAAGGATCTGAATGAAGAAATACTACTGCACAATGACTTCACTCGCTATAAGTTTGAGTACGAGCGTTCGTTCTCTACTATTGACCAACTATTAATTAAGCTCAAACTTAACAAAAATAGAAAAATGGCAAGAGACCGCTTCGCATACAGAAACGGTACAGCCTACCCGAAACCTCCATTCTCCCAAACAGCATCTACTAATTCGGGTACCAACCAGGAACTGACTCTAAAACCTAATTCTGAAGAAAATAATCCTTCTAATGGGAAAACGCAAGCTCAAAGGCATTCTAACAACCAACGAATTCCTGAGAATAACAATTGGGCTAACCGTTTACGAGGAAATAGGGAAAGAACTGAAAGTCTTGACAATCAGAATGACTGTTTGGACTGTTTGGACAGTTTCGATTACGAATACCAGGGAGCCATACCAAAGAACAACAACAACTTTTTAGATCAAAGACCACAAAAAAACAGCAAGCGCCCGTTGAACAAACCGAGACATTAACTGTAAACCCAGGACTACCTAAGATTACTGTTAATAAAACAGGTTACTTTAAGATTTACAACTATTCTAGTATTGAAATAGACCCATGTTTTGCTGAGTTATTATCTAAGGGGCATACATTTATTCCATACCAGCATTTGGATGTAGTAGAATGTATTAAGGACATTAAAATGTTCGTTAGGAAACTGAATTTAAACCTATTATTGGGTGATTCAGAATTTATTACTTCTCAATACTACATCCCTAGTGACTATAATCCTCCCCTTCACCCAGCTCTCCAGATTTTTGAATCTATTATGGAATTAGACATACGGAACTTGGCTGATAGAAATAAAACTGTTTTTTATATCAACAACAACCGTAACAGACCATCTAATACCACTGTTAATGAAAACTCCTTTTTAAAGCTATTCGCAAGTCTAAACATCAGAGCCATTAAACCCGATAAAGGTGGAGGGATGGCATTATTTGACCAATATGACTATATCGAAAGAGTTTCAACCATCTTAAATAATGAAACTTATAAAAGAGTTAGTATTAATGAAGTCAACTTAGCTTATAGCTTATAAACAGTTACTTTAGTGACTTGTTCATAGAAGGGTACATAGATATCGATAGGTACAACTACATTAAAATGGAATGGCCTAAAATTCCAATTTTATTTGCCATACCAAAATTACACAAAAATTTAGAAAATCCTCCATTTCGACCTTTAATAGACGGTAGGAATTCAATAACTTATGCTTGTGCTAAGTTAGTTGACAATATCTTGAAGAAGTACCTATCTATGGAAACTAGGATAAGTAAAGATTCTTGGGCTTTCTTAAGCAAGATTAATGAAATTGAATACAATAAAGACCTCAATTTTCTTACAGTGGATGTCGTTGACTTGTATACATCAATTCCACACGATATAGGTCTTGAATGGGTCAATATTTACTTGGTGAAAAAAGGAGCTGATTCTACAGAAGTTTACTTAGTAACATCATTATTAGATATTATCTTGACTAATAATTTTTTCCTATTTAACAACGAGTTCTACCTACAAAAATGTGGAGTAGCAATGGGGTCCCCAGTAGGTGCTAGTTTTGCAAATATTGTAATGGCCTACTGGGAGGAGAACTACATCATAAAATCTGTTTACTTTTCCAACTATGTTAAGTATTATACATGGTTCTTATATGATATTTTTATCTGTTTTGAGGGTAATGAGACCTCAGCCTCAGATTTGGTTAATTTCTTTAACAATTCTACCAGTTTTTTGAAATTTACATACAATTTCCAGATGAATGCTATAAACTACCTAGATGTTTGGCTATTTAAGGATAACGATGAAAAACGGTTTCTTGCTAAGATTTTTAGGAAAGAAACCTATAGTAACTCATTCCTTCATTTTACTAGTTTACATCCTCATTTTCAGAAAAAAGCAATTGTGAAGGGCCAGGCCATTAGAGCAGCCAGGATGATATCTAGATATGAAGATTTTATTGAAGAATGTAAATTACTAGAAGGCATGTTCAGACATAGGGGATACCCCTATGACTTCATCAATGAGATACTTGATGAAGTTACAATGAAGAGGGAAAATGGAGTTATTAACCCAATACTGAATAAAATGAACAGTGGTACTTCAGCCAATCAATTGACATCAATTTCACAAACCAATACTTGTGATGACACTAGTCTAGAGATTGACATTAAGTTAGAGAAAAAAATACCATTGCTGATAGTTTTGGGACAACTTTTGTCACGACATTTAACCTTGAAAGTAAGATAATAAGAGAAATTCTTTATAAAAACTGGTTAATTTTACGTTATGACAAGAAATGTTCTGCTCAATTCTCCCTTTTCCCAAAAATTGTATATAGGAAGGCTAAAAACCTTAAAATGCTATTAACGAATAAGAAAACCTTAGCAATAGGTAAACCAAAAGGAATGTTCACCTGTGGAACATGTAAATATTGTAAATACATAAAAACTGGTAGTATTCATGTGATCAATAACAAGACTTACAATTTCAATCATAGATTTGATTGTAATTCAAGAATGGTGGTTTATGGAGCATTATGCATGAATTGCCCATGTTTCTACATAGGCAAAACAGAAAGGAGAATGCGTGATAGGATATACGAACATACCAACGCAATCTCCAAATTAAGAACTGAAAATGCTCTAGCAAAACACATTTCCTCGTATCCCAACCATTCATTTAAATTTATAGAAATAGACCAAATAATAACTGAGAATAGAAGGGGTCCCTCTAGTTTACTTCTCGAAGAGCATGAACTTACGTGGCAAATTAGGACTGATGCATTTTTAGAACCAGGCCTTAATGATCAATGCAATATTTCATGTCTTCTTAAATTGAGAAGTTTGGAAAGATAACTGTATATTTTTACATTCCTCTAGGATTGTGTGTTTGAAGATAGGTTTACTACTTTTATATTAGGTTATTATTAACAATATTAAGAACACATTACTTTATCGATTCAAGCATTTTTTAGGTTAGCATGATACTTATTGCATATAAATGTTCTTTTAACAATAGGTTTTTTAGTCTTGTAACTTGGTTTTTTATGAAAGTTTGACAAGATAAGAGGCCAAATCAACTATTTTTAGTTGTATATTATCACACGTTGAATAATTCAATTTTACATTATTCTTCACAATACATACATACACATTTGTTATTTATATATATTTATTTTTCTCATATAGATCTATATACATTAATATATATATATATTTTTATAGTCATACATCTTCTTATGGTTATAAGTAGCACTATATTTTTATAGTTTTTTAGAATTGTATTTCACAAATCAAAAAAACAGTGTAGTGAAAACTTGGTTACATTAATTTAAGTGGCTTAGTTTTAAATATCACTTTAATGTTTTTGAATACTTATGACCTTGTATTTTTATTTAAATGTAAACTGTGTGTTAAATTAATTAATTGATTAATTATGTAGTCAAAGGATGATATAAAAGCTGAGGGTCTGGTTTCTATTATTTGTCTGAAGAAGTCATCCTATGAGGAATGACGAAAAGCTCTTAACGTAATAAAATTGTGTGCAGTAGTTTTCCTTGCCTGAGCCGTTCGTCTTTTTTTGATGAGTTTCAAACGTGTATATTCCATGTACATCTGTACAGATGACTGGTATGGGCTGTATAGTGTTATATGGTGCATGTGAGGCAGATGCCATTAACAGGCTCTTTAAAGTAATGTAATGGGTAGGGTAGGGGGTTAACAGGCATTAAAATGGTATAACCTACACACACAACAGCCACAGGGGATATGCTTCACGCACACTACTAGAGTTGTCAGTATTGAGATTAGAACCCTTACCTATCTCATTATTTCTACTTTAGTATAACACTGTTATTGCACATGCCACAGAGCTTAGAGGGCTGACAAGTGTATACAGGTACACCTAAGATAAATGACATCACCAGGCCTTGTAAAGTAGGGCAATGGAATGTGTACTGGGTGGTACACACCTCAAAATGGTATAACCCACTCCCCCAGAGGATATGTTTCTCACCCATACTCAGGGATGATGTGATTCTCACACACACACACACACACACACACACACACACACACACACACACACACACACACACACACACACACACACAGATGCACACATACAGTATCACAGTTGCCAGTATTGAGTTTAGAACCGCTACTTATCTAGTTATGTGTACTATAGTGTTACACAGTTAGCACACATGCCGCAGAGCTTATAGGATTTAACAGTGTCGCATGGTATGTTGAAGGTGAGTTACATCAAGAGCCCTTGTAAAGTATGGCAATGGGAAATTTACTGGGTGGGAAGGGCATCAAAATACATTACCCTACAAACATACACACTTGCAAATACCACACACACACACACACACACACACATACACACACACACACACACACACACACACACACACACACACACACACACACACACACACACATTTGCCACAACTGAGTGCAGAACCACTGCCTATCTAGTTATCTATACTGTACTGTTACTTAGTTATTACATGCGCCATAAGCTTATAGGGCTGAGTGCACACATACAGTATCACAGTTGCCAGTATTGAGTTTAGAACCGCTACTTATCTAGTTATGTGTACTATAGTGTTACACAGTTAGCACATGTGCCACAGAGCTTATAGTATTTAACAGGGTTGCATGGTATGTCTAAGGTGAGTTGCATCAAGAGCCCTTGCAAAGTATGGCAATGGGAAATGTACTGGGTGGGAAGGGCATCAAAATACATTACCCTACAAACATACACACTTACAAACACCACACACACACATACACACACACACACACACACACACACACACACACACACACACACACACACACGCACACACACACACACACTCATTTGCCACAAATGAGTGCAGAAACACTGCCTATCTAGTTATCTATACTGTACTGTTAGTTATTGCATGTTCCATAAGTTTAAAGGGCTGAGTGCTGTCCAAAGGTACTTCTAAGGGCAATAACAGCAGGACTGCTAAAGTAGGGCACTGGAAAGTGTTGTGGGTGGGAAAGACCTCAAAATACTTTGTCCTACAAACATACACACACTCTCTTGTGCATACACTTATGTGCGCGCACACACACACACATACACACACACACACACACACACACACACACACACAAATACACACACACACACATACACACACACACACATTGGCCAGACCTGAGAATAGAAGCCCTGCCTATCTAGTTATTTGGACTATACTGTTACATAGTTATTGCATGCACCACTGAGCTTGTATGACTGAGATCTGGCCAAAGGTACTTCTGAAGGGAATGACATCACCAGGACTGCTATAGTAGGACACTAGGAAGTGTAGTGATTGTGAATGGCTTAGAACTGTTTCATCTATGAAGAAACACACACATGTTTGCCAGGACTGGGATTATAATCTCCACCTATCTAGTTATTTGTACTATAGTGTTATACAGTTATCGCATGTACTACAGAGCTTATCAGGCTGACAAGTGCACAAAGGTGCTTCTAAGGTGAATGACATCAGCAGGACTGCTAAAGTGGGGCACTGGGATGTGTACTGGGTGGGGAAGTCCTCAAAATACCTTAGCCTATGAACATACACACTTACACATGCATTTGCCAGAACTGGGAATAGAGCCCCTGCCTATTTAGTTATCTGTACTATAATGTTATGCAGTTATTGCATGCGCTACAGAGCTCATAGGGCTGACAAATGTACAAAGGTGCTTTTAAGGTGAATGACATCAGCAGGACTGGTAAAGTGGGGCACTGGGATGTGTACTGAGTGGGAAAGTCCTCAAAATACTTCAGCTTATGAACACACACACAGACACACACACACACACACACACACACACACACACACACACACACACACACACACACACACACTTGCCAAAACTGGGGAATAGAATCTCTGCCTATCTAGTTATTTGTACTATAGTGTTATACAGTTATCGCACACTCTACAGAGCATAGAGGGCTGACAAGTGCACAAAGGTACTTCTAAGCTGACTGACAGCAGCAGGACTGCTAAAGTAGGGCACTGGGAAATGTTGTGAGTAGGGAAGTCCTCAAAATACTTCGGCCTGCAAACATACACACTTACACTTGTACACACACATTTGCCAAAACTGGGAATGGATCTCCTGCCTGTCTAGTTATTTGCACTATACTGTCACATTGTTATTGCACTTACCACATAGCTTATAGGGCTGGGGCTGTGCAAAGGTACTTCTAAGGGGAATGCCATCAGCAGGACTGCTAAAGTGGGGCACTGGAAAGTGTACTGTGCGGAAATGGCCTAAAACTGTTTCATCTATAAACACACACACTTACATTTGCCAGGGCTGAAATTAGAACCCCTACCTATCTAGTTAGTTGTACTATAGTGTTACACAGCTATCACACACACACTACAGAGCTTATAGGGCTGACAGGTGTCCAACAGTACCTCTAATGTGAATGACAGCAGCAGATATTGTGAAGTAGGGCAATGGGAAGTGTACTGAGAACAGCCTCTTAATACTTAGACCTACACACACACAGACACACAGACACAAACACAGACACACACACACACACACACACACACACACACACACACACACACACACACACACACACACAAAGAGGCAGGTGATGTGATACCATAACCCCCACCTCAGTACTACTACACAAAGGAGCTCGCCTTCATGCTGGCACGTGTGACTGGTTACGACCTATATGCCACTGTCAGCAGCAAGACATCACACTATGCCATTCAGGGTATCCATGTGTATAACACACTCTCTGTGTGCCCCCTGTGTTTCTCTGTCTATCACTTTCTGTCTCTCTCTTCCCCATGTCTATGTCTGTGTATGCTTGACATATTGTTATCTGTTGCCTATATATATATATGTGTGTGTGTGTGTGTGTGTGTGTGTGTGTGTGTGTGTGTGTGTGTGTGTGTGTGTGTGTGTGTGTGTGTGTGTATCACGTGCAACAGATGCAGATATATCACATATAGGCTACCTGCAGATAGCTGAGGGTAATCCTGTCTGATGGGTGCGTGTAGGGACAGTTAAGGTGTACATAGCTGTCTGTATGCAAAGATATAATGCACAATACAGTTATATAGTCTGATGTGGGTTCCAACTTGGCCTGTGATTCTCTGTGTAGGAACATGCCCAGTATGACCTTGTATAGTGAGAGTGGGACTCCATTCCAGAGATAGGTTTACTCCAGCAACACACCAAACAGCCAATGCCTTTCTTCACTTTATTTGGACCTGGTACCTCGGCAGTTCGCCTTCAAGGATCACATTTACTTGCTACAAACAATTGGTTTATATAGCACATATCCAAACAATTAAGCAATAATTCAATTAGTACAAAATTCCTTTTAAAGTGACCTTGTCAATAACAATGTTCTGCACATATTATAGAAAATACAAACAAAAATAATACCCATAAATTCATTTTTAAATAGAAAACTCATTCTTTAAAAGATGAAAATTCATTTTGTATACCAAAACATTATGCATATTAATCAAAAAAAATTTTTATGTAAACACACACACATATATATATATATATTTTTTATTATGATTGTGATGTTATTTTAAATTGATTTTGTATATTAGTTAAATGTTTTTTATCTCAAAAAGTATTTTCTTAAATATTGGGAAATAATTAATATTTATTTTCATTTAATTTATTTCATGTCTTCTAAGTCCATCATATCCCCAATTCTAAATTTAAGCCATATGGCCTTATAGTATTAAACTTAAGAATCAATTTTGTCTCTAATTCTAATAGTTTATTGGTGATATTATCACCAATATGAACAAATGGTCTACCCAAGACTCCAAATCTTAAACTATCACTGTTACCTTCATGGATGTCCACAAAATGTTTAGCTACTGGACTGAGTAAGTTCAAATTCCTAATGTCTTTCAGATGCTCTAAAATTCTGACTCTGACCATCCTCTTGGTCTGGCCAATATACCAAATATTAGCACAACTGCAGGTCAGGGCATATACTACCCCAATAGATTTACAACTAAAATAATGTTTAGGGGTATGAATAATGCCATTGATAGAATTAATATTAACAACCTTATCACAAAGACTACAAGAGTTACACTTAAATGTGCCTGTTTTAACCAACCGTGTGATTCTATCATTACAACAGTTGTGGTTCAAAATATTTTTCAAGTTTTTCCCTTTTTGAAAAGAAAAAACATTTAACTAATATACAAAATCAATTTAAAATAACAATTGTTTGTAGCAAGTAAATGTGATCCTTGAAGGTGAACTGCCGAGGTACCAGGTCCAAATAAAGTGAAGAAAGGCATTGGCTGTTTGGTGTGTTGCTGTTATAGTTTCGCTGTTGCTGTGTGTTTTTATATAGGTTTACTCCACTCCAGGGTTTTGTATGCTACAACCATACCTCTCAAAAGTAAACAGGACTTTCCTAGAGGTACTGGGTTTGTTTTAGCAGACATTTTCTGACATATCTGAGGTCTGACACTGAAATGTATTATGCCATTACCTAGTGACAGACATCCTCAGATCATCGCAGTGCTTTCCCAGCAGAATACAAGATGTATGATGCACAGACCAATATCATGAGCCTAACTATATACCTTCTTGCCAAAAAAGGCCAATTGAGAGGTGTGACTACAGCTTGTTGACCGATGAAGCTGTGTAAACAGTCCAGCAACTTGGTGATACACTGGCTGGGGATCTCCTGTCTGTGTGGTATTCTTCTTACCTGAAAAGTCATATCCTGGTGTGGCCATACCTCTCAACTGTACAGTTTTTGGAAGATTGTCCAGGTGTTTGTCTAGAAGTTACATCCAGTCTACATAAACTTGTGTTTTATGGCAAGTTAGTTGCATATAATTGAAGACTGATGTTACAAAATAATGACAGACATTAGTGTTTCAGACGTCATAATCTTCAGACAATTCCTGCTAATGCAAAACCCCTTATCCTACCAACTTTTTTATTATGTAAGGGTAATATTTACAACAAGTGCCTATCATTGTGCCTTTGTCCCACTTTTATTTATGACCTTGTCCAGACATCTTGCTCTCAGAGGTTGGGAGGTATGGGTGTGGGTACAGAGTGCATTCTACTGTGCAGACATGTCCATTATATGTGTAGTATATTCCACATAGCAGTTTGACTTCCAGGTATGTCAGGGGCAGAGGAGTACAGAGTAATGTGTTGAACCACTGACAGACAATTGTGTATAGGTTGATAGGTTGCTATGACATTAGTAGGTAGTGGCCCTAAAGCCCTTATAACCCACACAGATGGGAGTATAACCAATGTTACAACATGTCAGCACACAAAGCCCCTGTCCAGCAGGGACACAGGTTTGATTTCAGGACTATATTTTGTGTTTTCTGTGCACTTATACAGGGAGCACATCACTAGGGGCATTGAGGCACTTGGCTTGCTGTTGACAGGGAGGGTATTCCACAGATTGTGTGGTACACATATCTGTCACACCAATAAGCCATACTGATATCACAGCCCAGGTTGATTTTGCACCTACAGGTTGATGAAGTGGGCCTTGAGTTCTTGATGTGCAACAATCCCATCAAGGCAGGGTCTGGTTGCTTTGTATGCCAGATAGGGGTCAACTCAGCAGGGTCTGTATGGAAAAGGGTAGAGGGACAGTGCTGTTAGCCTATCTGTGTAGGGTAGGTGTTTGGGGTTTGTGGTAAGGCCTTAATGTTGTCAAGATCCTGATATGTCTATATGGTCTGTGGTGTGTAGGTTTGTGGGGTTCTCATGTGATTTTGCCTCTGAGGTGTCCATTGTTTGGGTTTTGTTTTGTTGTGGACCTCCACTTGCATGGGTGTGTGTTGTGTATTTGCAAGTGATGTTTACTGACTCCTTACAGTGCATGGCACCTATGTTACTGCACAATCTGTTCTGGTGTGCACATTGTCCATTTGTCTGGCCAGTGGTTCCCCTTCCCCTTATGTGTCTCTTTGTCCTTCTGTAGTCCAGTCACAGGCTTTGGCCACAGTGGCTGCTGTTATGTATTTGTAATTCTGATGTGGGCGGGGTACATTGCACACAGGGTTGTGGACTTCACACCTCTGAGTGTACCTATTTAGCAGGTTGTCCATCATTGCACCACTCTATCTGCTATGATCATTAGATGATTTGTGTTGCTATATGTTATTATGAGGCTACATGTGGGCCTAGCTGTCATACCGTCACAGACTGACATCTGGATAGGCCCAAATATGACAGTCAGACAAAGGCCCACACACGGGGACAGGGTGTTAATAATGTACTGCCAAACATAGACAGTTGGGAGACCGGTTTGGTAATTGCTTGTTTGCTCTTATGGGTTTGACATCTGCTTCCCCACTGTCTGTCATTGCTGTTTTGACATGACCCTTTCTTATTTAGCAAACAATTGGCAGGCAAATGCAATGATAGGACAAGCAGAATAGACATACAAGGCATATCCCTCTGTGACAACTTGTGTCATTCCAGGAGTATGGCTGTTGGTCAGTGACATGTTGTCAGTGCTAACACAGAAAGTTGGCAGCCTTTTATACACTGGCAGTAGACTGACCTTCAGGTACCTGCTGTCCTACTAGGCACCATACCTCTCAGCTTCTGAGAGCCAGATATCTGGACAATGCCATAAGTAACTGGGGGACAGAGGCCTAAATATAGGGACCATTTTTAAGTATTGGCCTTACAAACCTAGAAAGGTTATTCACTAACAGGTTTTGCATTAGCATGCGTGTTTCTATAGAGTATGAAGTCTGACACTACAATCTGTCATTATTTTCTGACCTTAGTCTTATGTGAGTTGCCAATGAATTGCCAGACTACCACTATTTCATGTTATACAGACCACAATTATGATGCAAACCTCTGTACATTCTGCAATAGGTCTGCACAGTTGAGAGGTATGGTAGGCACTGTGTAGGTTACTCCAAGCTGTGTACTGTCCATACGTGTGGTCCCCTGTCCATGACCTGTACAGCTTTCCTGCATTAATAGATATTACATCTGGACAGTGTGTATAACTCCTACTGTAGGTGTAGCTGACATGCTTGGAACATGGCCCTGTCAAAGACAGCACTATACCTAGGCCACTACGGGAGTAAGTGTTGGTCACATCCTGACAGTTATTAACCACACATATACATAGTTCATTGACCCCTGCATATTGTGGACATGTAACAAGTTATCATGTTGATTGGGACAGCCCTGGCAATGTATGCTCTTCTGCTATTTCCCTGCAAGCATACATGTTACTGCATTTCTATGGGAATATGGGTGTGGGGGGAACACCTGTCAACTGTACACATTTGCACAGACTGTGCTATTTGCTTTACATTTTGGTTCCATTTAGCATAGCATTGTGCCTTGTCTTGGAGACTAGTGGCATATCACTAAAGACCACAGGTCAGATTGTAATGGCATACATTTGAGTTTCAGACTTCGTACCCTTCCGAGCCTTACTACAACTGCAAGATCTGCTGTGCTATCACTGTGTAAGTCTGTAGGGAGGTATTTCATCATTGTCACCATTTGTCGACCTTTGCCAGACATTTCTTTATGCTTTTCTACAGCTGACGTGCTGAGTGAGGCTGAGGGGTGAGTATGAGACCCTCACACTGACATCCATGCCTGTGACCTATCACCCCCCAGTTAGTTGGCCCCCACATATACTGCAATGGGATTTGTCACCTTGGGTACTACTGCATAGTGTGGGGAAGCCAGTATTGGCCAAATATTTCCTGGTGTCCCACATAGCTGTCAGTTGTCTACTGCTATTCCAGTAGGCCACCCCATTCCCTTGCATGCATGCAGCAATACCATAGATATGCTACCAGAACATACTAATCCATTCATTTATTGTTAAGAAGAGCAACTTAGCTTGTGCCTGTGGCAGTTGTGAGGACGGTGCTTGAGGGCTGCCTATGTCTCATGCACGCAGTACACTGCCTATACATGGTAAGGTACAGGTAGTGTGATGTGTGTGGCATCCATTTTACTGTGTATCTGAGTTGGAGAGAGGTGTCAGTCCCTGGGTCCATATAGTGTCAGTGTGTGTGCTATGTGTTGCCTCTTTGCCAAGGACAGGGCATACTGGGAACACCTACATCTGCCTACAGGAGCTGGCTCAGGAGGTTCCTCCTCCGAGTCCCTCTGTGCCTTCTGGGACCTTGGCAATGGTGGTGAGCCATGTGGCCCTTCCCTATGCTGTTCCTGCTGCAGCTGTTTCCACAGGATCATATTGTGTAGCATGGAACATACTATGAACATGTGTGATCATGTGGCTGGAGAGTACTGCAGGGCTCCGCCACATATGTCAAGGCAGCAGAACCATGACTTGAGCATCCCAAACACACACTCTGTAATGATCCTGGTTTGTATGTGTGCCTCATTATGGTGTTCTTGAGTGGCTGTGTTAATTTCTGATGGGTGTCATCATCCATGGCTCCAGTGCATAGCCAGCATCCCCCACCAGATTGCCATATGGGATGTCCCTCTTGGCAAATCCCTGGTACAGTGTGAGGAATGCCAGATGGAGTCATGATAGCTTCCAGGGCTGCCAGCACAAACATTAATGATAATGCCCTGGGCATTACACACAACCTGGCAGTTGATTGAGTGAAAGGCCATGCAGTTTAGGTAGACCCTACCCTGTTCACCAGGTGGTGCTTTGATGTGGATGTGCGTGCAGTCTATGGCACCCAATACCTCTGAGTAGTCTGCTACATGGTGGAAGAGATGCATATTGCTGGTCCTCTCCTCGCAGGTGTTGGGGAAGTAAATGTGCTCACCAGCATGTGGTAGCATGGCATCCAGGAACTGGTGGAATACCCCGGATGCAGATGCCTGTGAGACCACATGATCTCCCCAATAGGTCTTTGGAAAGTACATGTAGCTAGTATTCTCAAGGCTACACATACCTTGGTATCTACTGGAATGGGTTCCCCTCTCTTGGCTCTGGGTCTGAGGTGAGGCCGGCACAGCTCGATGAGTTGCTGAAGTATGTCCCTGTCCACCATGTAGCACTCTACTATCTCCAGATCATGTAGCCCCTGGTAGGTTACCCTGGGTCTGAACACTTTTCTCCTCCTCCTCAGTCTGGGGTGGTTGTCAGCATTATCCTCCTCACCGCCCTCAGCCTCTAGCACATACTGATGTATCAAAGCAACAGCAGCCCCTGACATTTTGTCAGTTAAAATTCCCCCGAAGTGGTGCAGAGTTTGTGGGAAAAACCAGATTGAAAGGTGTCGGCACAGTTTATACTGTTGTGCTGCAGATGCTGCCTGTATGACTGGCTGGCTATGATACATCCCACCTGCCTGCTATATTATTTGTACTTGATTGCTTGTATTCTGCTATTTCCCTTTTTTCCCCTTCCCATTTCCACCCCTTTTAAATCCCTAAGTGTGCAGTGCAAACCTGGAGCCCAAATGTAAACATTTCTGCTATTTCCAGGTTTTTTTTTCAGACCTGGTGTGCACCGCGCAAACCTGTTTAGCTAAAGTAAACAGTTTTAAGCAGAAATGGCCCTCCCCTGGATGTGAACACGCTCTTCATTTCATGGAATAAGTCAATACAGCATCAGACACCCCCCCCCCTCCTTGCTTAGCTGTGCTTAGCTAAGCTCAAATGGGAGCCATGGAGCTCCAATATGCTTACACCAAGCATGACACACACCCTTTTCATGTCAGCTGCTTCTCCTGCTTACACCACTGCCTTATAGCTCCTACACAGTTAGGTGCAGCCAGAGGATGGTCTCCCATTTAATGATTCAGTAAAATTTGCTCATTTGCATATCCCACTGCCTTAGTCCCTTGTTACATGACTATACTAGAGCCTTTCTCCTTAGCAACCAGTGTTACCTGTTATTGTTTTGATTCTGTATGCCATACATTATAATGGCAAAATGCAGATTTCACTTAAAATTGTCTTTTCACTTTTTTTTTTATTTTCAGCAAGATCTAGTTTGTGAGCTGCTGCGGTACGCTTAAATGGCCAAAATCGGCCAAAATAAACTTTGATTTTTATAATTTTGCAACTATTTCCATGCCAATGGACATATTTTTGTCTATTGGCATGCCTAATGGTTATAATACATGCTTTACTTTGAGCTGTCATGCCCCTGTTTTAATTTTTGCAGAAATGTGCATGGTCAGTAACCGAAGACATTTCTGCAATGGACATGGTTCTGGCACGGATGTCTACCTGCTTAGTGAATTGCTAATTCAGCTTATTTGCATGGTTTTCACTATTCAGTGGTATCCATTCCAGAATATTGCTAGCAGGCTCATGCATGCCCCCAGCCTTGTTTACTGAATCGCATGGCGACCATATTCCATGCAGGAGCTGCTGCACTATTCTTAGATGGAAAAAAAACATCATTGAATCCCATGGAGGGTTTAACATAGGGTAAATATATAAACATATCCACATGTATACCCAGTCTCTATATATATGTGTGTGTGTGTGTGTGTGTGTGTGTGTGTGTGTGTGTGTGTGTGTGTGTGTGTGTATGTGTGTGTGTGTGTGTGTGTGTGTGTGTGTGTGTGTGTGTGTGTGTGTGTGTGTGTGTGTGTATGTGTGTGTGTGTGTGTGTGTGTGTGTGTGTGTGTGTGTGTGTGTGTGTGTGTGTGTGTGTGTGTGTGTATACATGCATTTTACAGATAGCTTCATATTTTGACTTCAGATATAGTGGGATAATCACAAGAGCACTTACAGCAAAGAGATTATTTTACATTGGGAGATGAAATAGTTCACCTTCAAGATAAAGAGGTTAGATGCAGAGAGGAGACTATTTTAAGAAATAGTCATTAAACAGCACCTATATATTTTCATTTATAGTTTTCATAATTAAAAAATGCACATTTTTCAAAGAGAGACATGCTTTATTTATAACTCTCATAAAAAAATTTTTTCCACAAAATCATCTTATTAACACAGATTTACGTGACAAAAGGTCTACTACAATGACGAATATTTAACTTTACTACCACATATTTACATGACAGCAGATTCAAAGACTTAATGGTGTGCACTTTCCATCTCTGCTGTAGTGAGATTCCCATTGATAGCACATGTATCGTTGGTTCAGAAACTGACCTAGGATGCTACATGAGGAGGTAAATTCCATGACAGCTTTCTGACCCTTGGGAATGGACTGCCACTGTGCTCAGTACACAGGGACCCTTAGCAAGGCTGGAGATATCCATATGAATGCAAGTCATCACTACGCACTCTGATCATATCTAAAGGAGCAAAACTAAGAAATTTTCTTCTTTATGAAATGTTTTCTGAAACCCAGGTTTCTTAACAGTCTGCTAGCTCCATCCTTTGGTTTGTGTAGCTGGGCTGGTTATTCCAGCTGGGAAGGAAATGTCTTTGACAATCAGCAGAAGAAGAAGAAGAAGAAAAGCATTACAGCAGACCCCAAGAGCATGCACACATCTAGAAAGGATACTTCACACAAAAGTATAACCAGCACTATGAAATAAAAAATATATATTTAAACAGAAAATGTGCGCATCAGCAGTATACACTATAACACATGTCTTAACATAAACTGAAATAGGTGTTCTGTTTCATTTTATGCCTCTTAAAAATATGCAACTACAAAATTGCAGGTTCTGTTGGCAGACGAGAATAACAAATATAATGGATAACTTCATTCTGTCATTAAACCAACACATTATTATTAAAAAAGATTAACTCAGTTTAGTCACACATGACTGTGTAGATTTACTCTGATTTTGACTTCCTCTGATGTCTTCTACAAAATAATTTCCTGCAACAAAACAAGCAACATTTAAACCCTATAAAGGTAGTAACTAGTGTTACAGCTGCAAGAAATGCAATGACATCAAGGGAATGATACTGAATCCAGTTTAGGTCATGTGCTGCAGGTCGTAAGTGATCAGCCCCCTTGTGTCTCATGACAAATTCTATCCAATGAACTGCAAGGTCAAGAGGTTCAATTGGTCTGTCTTTGTGAATTGCTGAGAGTTCTGTCATGCGTTCTTTATACCTAAAAATAAAGCATATAATTTAGGTGCAAGTTTATAAACATGCTTAAACCTAAGCATGAATATAAGTACAAATACAGAAAAAAAACATAAGTAAATAAATGCAAATAAACTCACTCATAACATAAAAACTAAAAGAAAAAAACACGAAGAAATATAAAGAAAGGAAAAAATATTATACATTAAAAAACAATAAAAATGTCTACACTGGTAGTGTATAGGGATAAAGCCCTGACTACAGCCCAGGCAATCTGAATTAAAATATCAGTTCATGCACTTGATGGTGCAGGCAGGCATGATGGGTGTTCCCACTCTGTGGGGGTGAGATGCTATCTACTGCCATAGTCACATCACTGTTCTAACAACAGGCCCACTGCTAGAAAGTGGAGGTCCATCATGATGACAGGATCTGGTGATGGAAAAATGTTGGTGTGGTCACCCAAACTAGTGATGGTAGCCCTTGTCGATGCTTGTGAGGAAAACACATAGATGGACTATGGGGAATATGCAGCCCTTACGATGATGCAAGTGCTCATACCACCATGGAGGAGAGGACTATGCTATAAAAAAAATTGTCATTGCTGGGATGCTGATGCCAGGCTAAAGTGACCTAATGGCTGCCTGGATGATGGCCCTTTTGGACAATATATGTCTGTACAAAGGGAATATTGATGGCTGACAGACATGGGCATAAAAATGACTCAAAAAAGAAATCAGTAAAAATGCATGATAAAAAAATGGCAACGTCAGCAGCCAGTTTTAAAACACATAATTTTAAGATGGGTTCCTTGGGTAAATCTTGTAAGGTTTTAAAACCACTTTTCCACAGCAAAACATTTACATAACAAAATACAGCAGTGTTATATGTACATCATTAGGTGTTAGCATCACCCACTTTCAAAAACTGCACCCTTGCAATATTCCAAGGTTACTGTATAGAAAGATGTAAGCAACTTTAAATCTGCTATAAATCTATCAGTTTTCCTCAGTTAAATTCAAGCTCGTATGTATAATTCATGTGTACATGTCATGTTTTATGCCTGATTGGTTTGGAAGCAAAGCAAATATGATAAGTTGAAAAAAGCTGTGAGGTGAGAGAAGCAAGGGGGAACACAACAGAGTTCTAGTGTCCAAGTAATTACACTGCAATCACCACACTAGAGAATTAGGGTCCAAATGGAGAGATGAAAAGTCAGCAAGCAAAGGAGAGTAGTAGTGCTGAAAGTGAATTCATTCTCAAGTCATGGTAAGTACCTTTGAGAGGAGGACCCTGTTTTCACAAAATCTCACCAAGATCACACTGATATATTGATTGTATTTATATAGTATATATCATGGACAGAAGTAGGTCAAATATTAAAAGAGATAGCTGGGTGCCCAAGACCCAGGATAAAAAAGTGCCCAATCCTGGTAGGCGCATTGGTGCCAGGACTGGAAAAAATGACAGTGTAGAATCCTCAAAATAAGGAAACATTCCTACAATGGGGCCAGGCCAGGCGCAGGAGGAGGATGGCCCCCCTGTTGTAGAAGGAAGTAGCAGTCCACAAAAATCACAAAAACTGATAGGCTAAATAAGAGCCATAAAGATGACAGAGTGGACTATTGAGGATAAGAAAGAAATTATGTATTGTTACCATTATGAAAAAAGCCCAGAACTTCCAGACACAAAATATACAAATGATTAAGAGAGGGATTAGAGGAAAGAAAAATACTTCTGCAAGAAAAACTGTCAGAAGCTTCAAATAAAAATTTGTGTTCAGTAATACAACAAATTTGTGAAAAACAGTATATAGATCAAGAAACTTTGATCTCTTTGGAAAAAGAAGCAACTGAGGAAGTGCAAAAATATAAACAACAAAACCTAGAAATAAACAAACTTGGAGCAGAAAAAATGCAGGGAAAAAAGCTGTTTAAGCTCTTAATTTTAACGTACACACACTGGTACCTCAGCTTTTCGCATTCAACGGATAGTTTGCATTACAAACAGCCACCTTTTTATATATAAATTCAATCCTCACAAATTATCCAATTAGTCCATTACATATTAAAGTGCCAATACTGTGATTTTTACAATTTACATTCATAATAAATTAGCACACTTTTGAAATACAATATAAACTTACTTCAACATTCATAACATTTTAAAGTATATTATACACGTATAATATTATTAACATATAACTAACTTTTTAAACACTCTAAACATTCTTAATATTTTATTTCAATCATTTAAATCAGCTTTTTGCATTAATTTAAACATTAAATAGGCTTCTTTTAATTCACCAAGTTTACTTCCAAATTAAGACACCTAGGGAATAATGTTCTATAGTTCAAATGAACTTACTTTCCAACTATAACAACTTTCTAACTACATCTTCCCCCTACATAAAACAGGTTGTGCAAGTAAAATGAAGCCACATTCCCCTCATGTCTATTAACAAAATGTTCAGCAATTGGGCTTTTCATGTTTCTATTGCGGATGTCCCTCAAATGTTCTATAATTCTGATTTTAACAGCTCTTTTAGTTTGTCCAATATACCATTTAATACGTTCGCAACCACACCCTACTATGTAGACTACCCCATATGAATTACAATTAAATCTACATATTACAAGGAAATCTTTTACCATTAATGAAACTGCCTGAAATATTTTTAATACAATACTAAATCTTACAATGCCCACAGGCAAAAACACCAGTAGACACCTGTGGAACACTAGTGTAACCCATATTTAACAATTCTTTCAAATTGGCATAATGCCCATAAGAAAATTTAACAAAATATGGGAATAAATTGCCCCCAGTTTCATCTTCACACACAACATACCACAATTCCAAAATGACCTTTCTCATAATATCTGAAAATCCAGAATATTTAGAAACAAAATATAAATCATTCTTTACAGAATCAACAGCTTTAACATTATTTTTCCTAACAGTGGTTGTTCTACTCAAAGGTTTGCCTCTTAATGCATCACCCAAAGCCTGTTGCAAGATGTCCTCCTTGTATCCTCTCTCCAAAAGTCTTTCATTTGTTTCCAAAAGAAACTTCATTTTACAACTTTTTTCAGAAATATTACGAGCAATATGTTTAAATTCTCCCAAAGGAAGTGAATTTAACAAGTGGGGGGATGCATGCTATCTGCATGTAAAAAGTTGTTTACTGCAGTAGCTTTCCTAAATGGTTTGAACTGGATATTTTTCTTCAAATCAACATAAAATTCAACATCTAAAAATTGTACACTAGAATCACCCTTCACCATAGAGAATTTTCAGTCATGTTCATTCAAATTCAAATCTGAGAAAAACAAGTCAAACTCTTTAAGGTCATCCTTACCCAAGAAAATGAGATCATCAATAAACGCTTAAACAACACAACATAATTTTTTATAAAACTCAGAACAATAAATTAATTTTCTTTAAAAAAAAACATATACAAGATGGCATAAGTGGGGGCATAAGACGCCCCCATTGCTGTCCCTTTTAGTTGAAGAAATGTTTCATTTTCAAATTTAATGTAGTTGTGCGTTAAGCAAAAAGTACAGTTTTGTACCTACCATAAATGTAGATGTTCGAGGATCCACATTGCTGCAGTCCTAACTATTGGGGTAGTCCGCTGTCCAGTCGGCCCGAATACCAAAGTATATGGCTGACGTCGGTCAGGGCGCATTAGACTGACGTCAGTATGTCAGGGTACTAATGCGCATGACCGACGTCATATCCTCAGTCTTTTCTTGCCCCAGATGTCAGAAGACCCTGAAAAGATAAGGCCCAAAAACCAAAAACTCCCAAAATACCTGCACCAAAAAATATATGTACAATATATACAAAATTAGCAGAATATAACCTCACCTACACAACCACCCCTAAACACAGAGGGGAAGGAGGGAGGGTAAATTGGACTGCAGCAATGTGGATCCTCGAACATCTACATTTATGGTAGGTACAAAACTGTACTATGTTCTTCATTCCACATTGCTGCAGTCCTAACTATTGGGTAGAATCCCAAAGCAGAGGTAAGGGAGGCTGGCAAATCATAAGGAAGCAGGAACTGACAACATGCCTTGCAAAATAGCTGTGGCAAAACCAGCCCTAGACTTAGAGTAGAGAGGAAGGTGATAATGCTTAGAGAAAGTATGCACTGAACTCCAAGTAGCTGCCTCCAAAATATCCTTAGTTGCCACCCCTTAGAAATGCTGTGGAAGTGGCAGTAGCCCTAGTGGAATGAGGCCTAATCCCAGCTGGAATCTCCTTGCCATGATGGGAATAACAAAATGTAATGCAACACCCAATCCACCTAGAAATAGTTTGTTTTGACACAGGCTTGCCCTTTGAACTCAAAGCAAAAGAAACAAACAACTGCTGAGACTGCCTAAAATCCTTAGTCCTGCTCAAATAGTAGCATAATAGCCTGTGTACATCTAAAGTGTGCAAAATCTTTTCCCCTTTATTTTGGGGATCCGCATAAAAGGTAGGCAAATGAATAGTTTGGTTTAAAGCCACACTAGAAACCACCTTAGGCATAAAGGAAGGATTAGTACGTAAAGATACCCTATCCTTATGAAAAATCAAAAAAGGCTCCACTGCCATAAGGGCCTGCAACTCAGAAACCCTTCTTGCAGAAGTAATGGCCAACAAAAAAGCAGTCTTCCATGACAAGTATTTCAATTCAGCAGTAGCCGCAGGCTCAAAAGGTTGTAGAGTAAGTTTCTCCAACACAAAATTGAGATCCCAAGCAGGAGTAGGAGCTCTACGTGGGGGTCTTATATTCTTTGCCCCTCTAAGAAATTGTTTGAACAAAGGATGCGAAAACAATGGTGGGTCACAATCATAGTGAGCTGAAATTGCTGCAGCATGAATCTTAATGGAAGAGAAAGACAAACCTTTGTCCAGTAACTCAGTAAGATATTGAAGAGCCACACTCAAATTTGGCTCAGAAATCTCCAAATTGTTCGCTGCACTCCAAAATAAAAATCTCTTCCATTTTTCTGCGTACACTTTCCTTGTACTAGGTCTTCTGGCTTCCATAATCACATTTAAAACTTGTTGAGGAAGCTGAGACCTGCTGTCTTTTAAAACAGAATATGCCAGGCTGTTAGATGTAGAGAGTGAAGCTTGACATTGAGCAGATGACCGTCCCTCTGAGACAACAGGTGTGGAATCAAGGGTAAAGGCCATGGAGGCTTCCTTACCAGACTCCTCAGTAATGGGTACCAGTGCTGCGAGGCCAATCTGGAGCTATTAAAATCATCCTTGGCTTGTCTTGTCTGACCTTTAGAAGCACCTTTGGAAGAAGAGGCAGAGGTGGAAAAGCATACACATGAAGATTTTTCCAAATGAAAGAAAGAGCATCCACTTTCCAAGCTGTGTGATGAAATCCCTTCGTGCAAAACTTTGGCAGCTGGTGGTTTAGTGGAGAAGCGAACAGATCTATGTCTGGAGTTCCCCATGACACTGTCAATTTTTGAAATACATGAAGATCCAGTTTCCACTCGTGGGGATCCATGATTTGTCTGCTTAATACATCTGCTAAGGAGTTCTGTGCTCGGCAGAAACCTTGCCTGAAGAGTTAGTTGCAGACTGAGCGCAGTCTCCCATAAAATCATTGCTTGTCTGCACAATGGGTAAGAATGTGTTCCCCCTTGTTTGTTAATGTACCACATGACAGTTGTGTTGTCTGTTAGAATCAACACCTGCCCTGGAAGAAGTAACTCCTTGAAAGCAATTAATGCAAACTGAACTGCTAACATCTCTTTCATGTTGATATGTAGATGCTGTAGTCTGGCAGGCCACTTGTCTTGTATCCACTTTCCATTTAGATGAGCTCCCCAAGCA
This sequence comes from Protopterus annectens, assembly GCF_019279795.1. Classification (NCBI taxonomy): domain Eukaryota; kingdom Metazoa; phylum Chordata; order Ceratodontiformes; family Protopteridae; genus Protopterus; species Protopterus annectens. The sequence continues at coordinate 1,594,345,069 of NC_056737.1, forward strand.
ATATCTGAGGCATCTGTCGTTAGAATCTGACTTGCCTCTGGCCGGGTCACAGAGAGTCCCTTGTTTAGGTGACATTCCTGAGCCCACCACAAAAATTCCTTTTGAATGCAAGGTATTATTTGAATGACAGTGTCCAAATCCTGGCAGTGCTGTGTCCACAGATTTTTGAGATACCATTGTAGCTTCCTCATATGCAGTTTGGCATTGGGAAGCACCAGAATACAAGATGCCATGAACCCTAAGGCTTGAAGGACTGTCCTTGCAGTCAGCCCGGACTGAAGAGATAGATGATGGAAGTAACTGGAAAGATTCTTTTGTTTGTCCGGGGTTAAAAAGGCCATCTGGGCTGCTGTATTCAGTCTCACACCCAGAAAGCACATGTCTTGAGAGGGTACTAGACTGGACTTTATTTCATTCACAGAATACCCTAGGCATCTTAGCACTGCTATGACATATTCCAGATGCTGTAGAAGATCTTCCTTTTCTTGAGCCAGAATCAGGCAGTCGTCCAAGTAAGGATAGATTTGGATTCCTTTTAGCCTGAAGTAAGCTATCACTGGAGCCAGAACCTTTGTGAATACTCTGGGCAGTAGATAAGCCAAAGGGCAATGCAGAGAACTGATAATGAGAATTTCCAGCTCGAAAACGCAGATACTTCCTGCAACTTAGTCTTATTGGCACATGAAGGTAAGCTTCCTTGAGATCTAAAGTTACCATCCAGTGATCTTTGCCCAGCAGAGGTAAAAGCTGTTGTAACATCAACATTTTGAACTTGGGAATGTCCAGATAAGTGTTGAGGATAGATAAATCCAGAATTGGTCTCCACGTGTTCCCCTTCTTTGGTACTAGGAACAGGCGAGAATAAAATCCTAGGCCCCTTTCTGGCACAGGAACTGACTGAATGGCCCCTATCTGGAGCAACAGAGAAATTTGCTTGTGAGCCTCTGTTCTTTGAAGAGGAGGAATGTCTGGCATGCCTTTGAAAGGAGGCAAGGTATGGAAATAAAACCTGTAACCGTGGTGAATAATATCCAGAACCCATCTGTCTTGGGTAATTAAATCCCAATTTTCTTTGAAAAGAGACAGCCTTCCTCCCAAAGGTGCTGCCAGGCGAGAACGTACTGGCAGCTGAAAAGGCAGGTCATTGGGTCTGCTTACGAAAGGACTGACCCTGCCCTCACCAGAAGTCTGAGCAGGGGAACTCCTGTCCTAGGCCTAAAAGAACCCTGAGCTCTGCCCCTACCACGTCTAGACCTACCCCTAGACTGGGAATCATAAGCAGGATAAGTCCATCCCTTAGTAGGCCAATTTCTACTAAACTTGGAGGCTGCACCTGCAAAAATCTTTAACAGTTTGCATAGACTTAGCCTTGTCCTCCATTTTCTTCAAAACTGCTTCCACAGGCGAACCAAACAACACATCAGACTGTAAAGGAGCATCCAAAATCCTTGTCTTAACATGCTCAGCTAAATTCTGATCTCTCAACCAGGCGTGCCTCGAAGAACAGAACCAGTGGCAGCCACCCTGGAGGAGGCCTGCACAGCATCAAAACCACACTGCAAGGAATGTTTACCCACCTGTTCAGATACATGAACTAAATCCTGCAACTCTTTACACTCAATACCTTCAGCCAGAGCATCCACCTTAGATTTCAACTGTGAAAGAAGATAATTCTGATATTTTAACATGTGAAACTGACAATTCAACGCCCTCATGGCTAAAGTGGAAGAAGTATACACTTTCTTTCCCCATCTATCCAAAGCCCTTGCCTCTTTATCAGGAGGGACAGGATTTTTAACAACTGAGGCCTTCACACCTTTAGGCCCCTGAGAGACAGTTTCCGGGTCTGCCCTAGGACTCTTAAAAAGATACTTTTGAGCTTCAGGCACCCTATAATACCTATCCGGTTTAACTGGGGCAGGAGGCAAAGAATCAGGATTCAGGGAAGCCTCTGCAAACACATCTTCCACCACATTCAAAACAGGAGGTATAGCTAAAGGCCTATGCTGGGGTAGAAACAAGAATTCCCTAAGCCTTTTCCTGGAATCAGAGAAATCTTGACCTTCCCATTTAAAATGCTCCCTCATGGAATGCAGAGTCTCTGAAAATGAAAAATCCTCAGGAGGAGAAGCAGAAGGAGTAGAATCATCCACATCAGAATCAGAATAAGGAGGGTACTCCTGCAAGTCTTCAGCCGAAGACTCCGAAGCCTCCGAGCATTGCTCAAAACTCTCAAACTCAGGTTCCACCCTAGGCCTCTTATCAGGAGGGCCCATAGAACCCCTAATCATAGTAATCAAATCCTCTGCCATTTTAAGCATATGTTTCTTAGGCAAAGACCCTGAAGCACTAGGAGAAACCCCACTGAAGCCAAACTTGGCCTGCCCTCAAAGAAGCCTTGGAAACTGAAGGGGAGGCTCTAACCACCTTAGGAAGAGAGGGAAGAACAGCCACCTGAGAAGCCCCCTCAGCCTGGCCTACTTCCTGAGAGGATACATCCTGTAACAGTAAAGTCTCTCCCTGAGACTCCAAAGAAACACCTGGCAAAACCTCCGGCTCCACTGAGCCTTCCAAAGAACCGCCGTCTGGGACTGCCGGTGCCTCCACCCTAGGCTTTGCTCCTTTATCTTTGCGTTTTTTGGCCGAAGCCGGCGTCGGAGCATCCGACGGCATTTTATAATTACAACGCTTCCCAAACACTAACCTGGCACAGTCTAACCTTCTCTTAATAGTGCGTTTGTTAAATCTAGCACAAGAGCGGCATCCAACAACGTCGTGCTCAGGCCCTAAACAAGGTATACACAAAGTATGGTAATCCCTATGAGGTATCTGTTTCCCACAAGAAATACAGTTATTCACTTTTTCTGACATCCGGTTAAATACTGAGGCAAGAAAAACCAAAATATTCCCCAACGGGTACTTAGCCAACTTTGATTCGGTCTGAAACTCTGACTTCAGAAACTTTCAGAACGCCAACCTGCACTCGCAAAATTGCTTCTGCATCGGACCATGCGGCAAAAAAGACTGAGGATATGACGTCGGTCATGCGCATTAGTACCCTGACGTACTGACGTCAGTCTAATGCGCCCTGACCGACGTCAGCCATATACTTTGGTATTCGGGCCGACTGGACAGCGGACTACCCCAATAGTTAGGACTGCAGCAATGTGGAATGAAGAACATCTCAAGTAATCTCACCACAAAAGCAATTCTAGGACCATCGCCCATAATGTCCCAAATAGCCTCCAAACCCCATTTCAACTGAATATTTGTATACGATGAGTTGACATCTACCACCATCCAGTAGTAGTCATCTTGCCATACAAATCTAGTAACTTCTTTACACAATTCCTATGTGTTTGTAACATGCAGGAATCTTGATCAAATATTTTTTTCATTAAAGAATCTAAAAATGTACCTACAGTTTATAAGTATGATCCCTCCCCTGAAACTATAGGTCTCCCTGGTGGATTAAACAAATCTTTATGCAATTTTGGTAACACATAAAAGGTGGGGTCACATGTTTTTTCAATGTACAATTTCTTAACATTTTCCTTGGTCAAGAAACCTAACCTTTCTCCTCTTACTAAAATTTCAAGAAGTTGCTCATTATAAATACTGAGTTATGATTCAATTTTAAATAATCTTTCTCCGCTAGTAAAAGTTTATACAGCATCTCATTGTATTTCAACTTTGACATTACCACCCAGTTACCCCCTTTATCTGCTTGCTTGAATACAAAGTCATTTACTTTACCTCTTAACACATTTAACATTTTCCATTCATCTTTAGTAATGTTAAATTGTTTTACATTTCTAACAGATTTTAAATACTCATGTTCAACTCTTTTAAATAATATTTGTTCAAACAAAATAACAGCAGAAGATAGCTTAGGTGGCATAAATTTACTAGTGGTAGGTACATTCAGGACAAAAAGTTTCCCATAACCAGTCGCAAACCCATTTTCACACTCTTCAACATCTCAGCTTCCTTCAGACAAAAAATCATTACAAATGGAAACATTTAGTAGTGGATCATCATCAGCAACCATACATACTTTAACTACATCAGTGTTGTTCTTTTTCTTATTATAAAATACAGTCAGGTGTAACTTTCCACAAAAGCTTTTTACTTCTAACAATACTTCTGCTCAAGTAGGTATCTTTACAGGTACAAATTTCGTACCTTTAGACAGTAATTTAACTGAAAAATCACTTAACTGCATATCAGAAAGAACTTTCAAGCTATTAGCATTAAAAGCAACACATTATGTTCACTTACATCATGAAAACACTCACCGTCCAATAAATATAGGGTTGAATGTCTCTTCTAGTCCCAAAGCGTTATGACACACTAAACATTCCTGGACCGTTTCAAACCTCACCATTCCTTTTTTCCCTTGTAGCAATTCCTTTTGCCCTTTCCCTGTTGTTGCCCCCAGGAGACAGTAGAACTGGTTTCAGCATCTTGTTGGTGAGAAGAATCCGACAAGGATTTCCCCTCAATAGTTTCAAATGAAGCACTCTTTTTAGAAGTAATGTCAAGGGAAGAAGCCGACAAGTCATGCACTGCTGCAAAAGTGGAATCAAACTTCCTGTTGCCTTTGGACCGCCTCTTATGTTGGGAGCGTTGCCATCCATACACTGAATTACTACGAAAGTCATTTACATCATGGAGTAGTTTTTTCTTTTTCCTGTCCATCACCAAACATTCATGTTCCTCTAATTTCACCTTAATTTCACCCATTTTCTTAGAGAAAATGTCACGGGATAAGGTATCACTTAATTTCTTTTGTAGTTCAATAATCTGTTGTTGCAGTTTCTCATCATTACATTGATTCTTTTTGACAAGCACACAGATCCACCCTACGGTGCATTCTAACGAAGCATTGAAGTTGTTTCTTATTAAAACCTAGAGATATTTGAAAAATATAAAAAAAAAAACATGGACATGGGAAAGAAAGAGATTTGATATGGTGCAATATTTATGCAAAGGAGAAAGCCAAATTAACCAATATAATGAAGGCAGCCCCAAAGATATTCAAAGAGAAATACAGGCAAAGGCATCCGGATATGGAAAATTTTACAATAAAAAAATAATATCACAAAGATGGAATGTAGAAAAGAAGATTAGTAAAGTAGAAGTTAAAAAAATAAAAGTTGAAGTTATGGAGTGTTTGCGAAGTGAAGGATGTGGTGTAGAAGGTCTAATACAGGTTACATCACAGCATGATGAAATGAGTCCCCAAAGTAAGGAGAAACAGGAAGATCAGGAGACATCTGAAGAAGAAATATGGAGATGGGAAATAAAAAGAGATTTAATATGGTGTAATATTTATGCAAAGGAGAAACCAAAACTAACCAATACAAAATGAGCAGCACCAGAGATATTTGAAGAGAAATACAGGCAAAGGAATCCAGACATGGAAAACTTTACAATACAAAAAATAAGAGGACAAAGAGAAAAAGCAGATTAGTAATGGAGAAGTTAAAGAAATATAAACTGAGGTTATGGAGTACCTGCAAAGTGAATGATTCAGTGTAGAAAATCGAATGCAGAAAGCACCACAACAGCATAGAGCAATGGATATCCAAATTAAGGGGAAACTAGTGGAACAGGAAGCAATTGGTCAGGTGCCATGTCAAGATATTTTGGAGCTTTCCACAGGAAATCAGTATAAACATTCACTTGAAGCTAGACAGCAAGGAAAGGAACAGGAAACTGTGGAAACTCTGATGCAGTCAATCTTGAGGAGTGACAGGCCAGTGAGTCCCCATATGACAGGGCAACAGATGGCACAGGATGAATGTGAAGAGAATGTGCCACAGGAAGATGCTGTAGAACTTTCTATAGAATGCCCACAGGAAATGGAAAACAAGGGATGTGCCCTCAGTTTGGAAGAAAATGAGTTAACAGAAGAGTTGGTTGATTTAATAGACATGGATATATATATATATATATATATATATATATATATATATATATATATAAAAAAAATATATACCCTGCTGAGCCAACTATAAATCGTTCAAGATGTAACCAAATAATATGCAGAGCTCTTATAAAGTTCTGAGTACAGTAATGACTGAATGCAATGGCTATAAGTTCGTAACAGTTCTAGTTACTCACTAAAGTGAAACGCTCATTCCATCCCCTCATACGTTGGAATGAATCCGAAGTTTGTTCATTACTTCAAACATTAATAGCATCCAAAACGGTTTACTTCAAGTTCTCACACAGTGCCAAACATCAAAGCTTGATGTAATGCAGCGTACCTCCAAGCCAAAGTGATATATCCCGCTAATTGGCGTATATCCAAAAACTTGTATATATCCAAATACTTGAGCAGGTTACACAAAATTCAACACTCCATTTATATGGATTAAAACAGAGATTTTTAATTTTCGTGAGCGCTTTCACGGCCGTATATCGCCGCTTCATCAGACAAACAACAAGAGCTCGTAAAAACACACTTTTTTAAAAAACTAATGAACTACGTAAATATGGTTTCAACCAATCATGTGCAATCCTCATTTAACTTCATACACACATAAAAGTTATTCCTTAAATATCTAGGATCTTACAATAGTCTTTTAATAGTCTTTTATACAGGCAAATCTACATTGCTGTATAGGAGATCCATTTGCTACAATCTCGAAATATACAGCCATTTGTAACAATCGCAATAATCGCAATAAAGTTCCACATATTAATAAGTTTGCTACTGGCATCTTATGTGTGTATGACGTTAAATGAGGATTGCACATGATTAGTTGAAACCATATTTACGTAGTTCATTAGTTTTTTAAAAAAGTGTGTTTTTACGAGCTCTTGTTGTTTGTCTGATGAAGCGGCGATATACGGCCGTGAAAGCGCTCACGAAAATTAAAAATCTCTGTTTTAATTCATATAAATGGAGTGTTGAATTTTGTGTAACCTGCACAAGTATTTGGATATATACAAGTTTTTGGATATACGTCATTTTGCGGGATATATCATTTTGGCTTGGAGGTACGCTGCACTACATCAAGCTTTAATGTTTAGCACTGCGTGAGAACTTGAAGTAAACCGTTTTGGACGCTATTAACGTTTGAAGTAATGAACAAGCTTTGGATTCATTCCAACGTATAAGGGGATGGAATGAGCGTTTCACTCTAGTGAGTAACCAGAACTGTTACGAACTTATAGCCATTGCATTCAGTCATTACTGTACTCAGAACTTTATAAGAGCTCTGCATATTATTTGGTTACATCTTGAACGATTTATAGTTGGCTCAGCAGGGTATATATTTTTTGTATATCATTGGGCGTTCTTTGTTACTATCATATATATATATATATATATATATATATATATATATATATATATTAAGATCAATTAGAGAAATAGACTACAGAAGTTCGATAAAACCCAAAAAGTCAAAAATCTGATAAAACAAATGAATGCAGTAATTAGGACTGTCCACAGAGATTTATGTGATATAACAGAAGTAAACAGGATATATTACTGTGCTGCTAAATTAATAACTGATAAAGTTTTACCACAATAACACAGGGTAGTGAGGGAAAGGAAGGGGAGAAATCGAATATCATCATGGAAGTATCGAATAGAGAAAACTGTAAAGCAATTAAGACAAGAAGTGTCACTCTTAGAAGACTATAGAAGAAGGAATAAATCAACTAAAATACTAAGAAAGATAGATGTGATTAAAGCAATGCACAGTATTAGAACAGGCCAGGATCTATCATGCACTATTGCAAATAACAAACTAAAAATTTCAGCACAGGCGGAAAAACTTAGAAGGTACACAGATAAATATAAGGGAAACGTACAAAATAAGCAATTTATTGATGACCCAAAAACGTTTTATAGAGAATTGGAAAATAAGGTAAAAGGAATTGAAAGACTGCCAAAAATGAGGAAGTATATACATTTTGGAGAAGTATCTATGAAAATCTTGTGGAACATAACAAACATGCTAAAGGGATATAAGAAGTAAAAGAAAGAATAAGAATTTTACAGGTGCAGAATATGAAATGGGATGAAGTAACAGCTAGAGAGACTGAAACAAAGTTAAGTAAAGCCTCTAACTGGAAAACCACAGGCCCAGATAGAGTACCTAACTTTTGGTTAAAAGTATTAACATCTTTGCATGAGAATTAACCATGAGTAAGAACTATTTATATGCGGACCCTGAACAGACACTAACCTGGCTAACAGGCAAAACAATGCTCCTACTTAAGAATGAACCTGCAAGCTACCCTAAAAATTATAGACCAATAACTTGCCTTCCGATGACATATAAACTATACACAGGAATTGGTGCGCCCAGGGTTTATAGTTATTTAGAAGAAAACTTAATTACGGCAGTAGAAAAAAAGGGCAATAAAAGAAAGTCATAGGAAACAAAGGATAATTTGTTGTTAAATAAGTCATACTGGAGAACTGTAAAAAGGGGAAGAATTTAAGTATGGCATGGATTGACTATAAAAAAATTGATAGTATCCCACATTCATGGATAAAAGAGTGCTTAAAATGTATAAGATACACCCTACACTGATTGACTACATTACAGTCACCATGAAACAGTGGCAGACCACTTTGCAATTAGACCATGATAAAGGATAGATTATCATCCAAGGGATAAAAATTCAAAGGGGGATATTCCAGGGTGTTTCTCTGTAACCATTGCTATTCTGCCTTGCCTTTAACCCATTAAACTGTTTACTTAACATCTTAGGCCATGGCTACAATTTGGCTCTTAATAAACAACAAAGTGTAAAGACTTCTCATCTTCTCTTTGTTGATGATTTAAAACTCATCAGCTGAGGAACTGAAAGTACAGCTGCAGGTTGTCAAAAGTTTTTTCAAATGATATAAGAATGTCATTTGGTCTTGATAAGTGTGCAAAAGCAACCTTTAAAGCAGGAAAACTGCAGCACCAGGAAAACATCAGTTTGAGACAAGAATGTGATATAAAAGAACTTGAGCAAGAGGGAGTGTATAAAGGATCAACAATAAAACATGAACAAATGTGAATAAAACTAATAAGGAATACTTTTGAAGACTTAAATTAATTCTGAAAACAGTGTTGACATCTAGGAACAAAATCTAAGCTATAAACCAATTTTCTTTTCCTGTCCTAACTTACAGTTCTAGTGTGATTGACTGGCCCCAAAACATGTTGGATAGATTAAATAGGAAAACAAGAAGGATGCTTCATGCTCACCAAATGATTTATAAAAATCAGTGTATACCAAGATTATATATTCCCCATTCCGAAGGAGGGATGGGTCTCCTTGAAATTGATTACACGTATAGATCTGTAATTGTTGGACTCCACACATATTTATTGACCTCACAAGACCCAAATGTAGTGAAAGTTTTGAAACATGAGGAGAAATATATCTAAGGTGACTTCTCTGCTTAATTTAGCAGAAGCATATTGGCATCAAGCAGGAATGGGAATCAAACCAGAAGTAGATACAAATCAGGCAGCAACTGAATGTGCCAAGAAACAAAAGACAGAATATAAGGTAAAGGACCAGATGAGAAGGTAAGAAATGTGGAAAAAATATAAATATAGTTGCAAGTGTAGAAAACTTCTGGAAGAACCTCATGTTGATCCGGAATGAATGCAGGAATGGTTAAGGAGAGAGAAATTCAAACCAAAAGATGAAAGATTAATATTGGCAGCCTAAGACAGTGGGCTACGTACACACTGGTTTACAAAGACCATTGAACATGTGGGAGAAACAGACAAATGTAGGTTTTGTAGAACCAAATTGGAAACAGTCGCATACCTTGTTGCTGTTTGCAACATACTAGTGGCAGAAAGACTGTATACTGAAAGGCATAATAATGTGACAAGACTGTTGCATTGGGGATTGTGCAAACATTATGGTATTGAAGTGGGCAAAAAACACTGGAAACATGAGCCACAAAGCATCATAGAAAATGAAGAGGTCTATATCACATGGGATCATCCATTACCAACAGTTCAAAAGATAGATGCTAGAAAACTGGATATAGTGGTCCAAGAAAAGAAGACAAGAGTAGCAGTGATCACTGAAATTGCCACACCCAGTGACTACAGTGTCTTATGTACAGAGAGACACAATGCCATAAAATATCAGGATTTGCAGGAAGAAAGATACCCACTCAGTACCAATAGTAGTAGGAGCAATGGGTCTTATAAAAAATAATTTACAGTCATAGTTAGATATGTTACCAATACATGTAACTCCATACAAACTGCAGAAGGAGTCATTACTGGGCACATTGCAGGTGCTGCGAAGAGCACTTTTCGCTGACATCAAAGATTGAAACAATACTAATTTCATGAACTTTAATTGTACTTTGACTTAGGAATGGGGTCCATTCCCATCATGGTATTAGAAACCCAAAGATTTGAAGAAATTAAAAAAAAAAGAGAATGACAATAGGAAAAGGACAGACAAGATAAGCAGTAAAAAGTTATAATTAAATCATCCTACGGATGACTTCTGTGTACAAAAGCTGACAGTTTTCTGCAGAACTGGTAGGTGTAAATACAAGCCAAGTAAAGGAAGTTAATTAATTATTTATAAATTTTAATATTCATAGGTTCATAGGTTCATAGGTTGGTACTAGGCTATCAGCCCTAGGGCCTATACAAGCCTAGCCATAACAATTCCCTGGCTATTTCTTCCCACATTATTTACTTTCCTGGACCCCTGTCTAGCAGGGTGACTGATGTGATCCCTGGGGTGAATTTCCTTTCTCCCATCCAATCGTCAAGGTTCCTCTTGAAGAGGTCCAAAGAGGCACTCTGCTTGACATGTATGGGCAATCTATTCCAGAGTCTGGGGAGTCTCTGGGTCAGGAACCTATCCCTCCAGCATGTTTTGTTTATTGTGATGACAAGGTTTAGATCCCTGGAGCGTGTAGCTCTGAGGGATTGGTATTTCTTTAAGTGTAGCATGTCCAACAGCTCTGGGTTTGACATGGCCTTGTATGTTAAGCAGAGATCGCCTCTGAGTAGACGATATGCGACAGAGTATAGCTGGAGTTTTTTAAGGCGGTCAGCGTAGGGCATCTGCTTTAGGCCTGTGATTCTTTTAGTGAGGTATTTCTGAGGCCTTTCCAGTTGTTGCAGATGTCTTGAGAGGTACATACCAAATGGGGTAAAATTGTTAGGAATAGCACCAAAGAAAAATAACCTAAGCAATTCACATTCTGGCAACACATCTGATGTGGTTAAGTGCATTGACAAATTGGGTGAGGAAACAACAGCCGGGAATCACATTCTTCCTGACCTCATCAGTTGTTTGTAACTGTATGCATAACTATTTCTTACTTTTTATATATTGTTAAGCCCTGGCAGCATGCTGCTCAGAGCTTCTGCAAGGCCAGTCCCCTACCCTCTCCAGCTACTTGCTTCCTAATATTTAGAATTCTAGCCGACCTCAATTTCTCCCTGTTATTTAATTATCCCTACCATATTAGGTATATATACTGTGTGATAACTTTCTTCTATTTTTTTGGACTGTATAATTACTACATTTGTAATTTGTGCTTGTATATCTATAGTTTCTATCCCATGCACACTCGTAAACTTTAGTTACTGCCACCCATACCTGTGATTTCTCCTACCTTAGCCTTGCTTGTTTTTCTTTATTTCACTGCACTAGCAAGTGGGCACCTCCTGCTCCATTCACCCTCTGCTTTGCTCCGGGCTCACTCTGTTCCCCTACCCTACCCCCACTTACATAACATTTATACCACCTGTAACCTCGCCTTCTATCCACCTCACCAATACCATTCCTACACACATTAAACTCCCCTCCCTTACCCTACCACTTGCTCTCCAATAGCAAAACACCTCCTCACTACCTACTTTTACCACTTGCAACCTATCTCAAGGCCTTACAACTCTATTATGTACCACATACTAAGAGTTTTACTAATCTTACTTCTCCTGACTATGGTACTACTCCTACTGTCTGTCTCCACCATCTTTCACTTTAGAATAAAAGCATCTCCTCCAACATCCTCAACACTAATTACTCTCACACAACATAACTTACAAAGTTACTCCAATAGATCATCATCCCTGTTAGCAAACAACATCCTATGCCCACCCAAACCACATATTACCTCCACTAACACCAAACTGAAAGTAACACAACATTACCCACTACTATCTATGATAAAAACATTACAACCACAGACAATACTACATCTCCTCCTAGTAATATCTCACTATGGAGATGTTCACCCCAATCCTGGACCAAATAACCTACAAAAGTATACTCATTCCCCTAAAGCCCACAATCTATTCTTTGTTACAATTAATGCACGAATCCTCTGTAACAAACTTACTGAATTCCAGTGTTGGCTACATCACCATTCACCTGACATAGTAGCAATAACTGAAATCTGGCTTAAAGCACATATATCTGACTCTGAAATCCTTTCACCAGGCTATAACATTCTTCACAATGACAGAAACTAAAAAAAAGGAGGGGGTGTAGCCCTAATTTATACAGACTCCTTAACAATAAATAAATAAATACCCAAAACCAGTCCACACTTTCAATAATACAGAAATCCTAATAACAACCCATCATATAAACCCCAACGAGCAACTCTATATCATCATCATCTATACCCCCCCCCCAGTCAAAACATCACCCACTTAGAAGGATTCCTAAGTTGGATTAACCAAAATATGTCCCAGGAAACCATCATAGTTGGAGACACTAACATCAACTGGCAAAACCTAACCTCCAAAACTCCTAATATTAGCATTAATCTCCATAGTTTTACATACATAATTTATCACAGAGCCTACATGTGCACTAAACACCCGAGCTGAAGCTACACTAGATTGGATACTTGTATCCCACCCTCACTACTATGCCAATAATGGTACCCTTTCAAATACTTTAAGTGACCATCTACCTGCATTCACTCATAGAATTGAACTACACATCCCAAACCCCACACATATAAATATATTAGGAACCTCTCCAACTTTAACCAAAACATATTCATCAATACCCTGCAAACTCAAAACTGGTCCCCACTAAAATCATTGCCCCTAGATGATGCTGTACATCACTTCAATAATATCTTTCTTAGTACATTAAATAGCCAAGCACCTCTTTGTATAAAGTGAACAAAACCAAACCATGACCCCTAGTTAACTAAGTATACCAAACAAACTATAGAAAATGAACAAAAATTAAAAAAACTTAGAAATACTGCAAAAAACTTATCATAACTGATAAGAAATCCTACTTCTCCTCACAACTATCTTCCCAAAGTAATAATCCAAAGAAATTCTGGAAATCTGTATCCTCCCTTCTTAATCCAGGCAACATTCAAACCCCATCTCCCTTTCCAGACAAAGAGCCTTACCAGGTACCACAAATATTTAACTCCCACTTCATTGAAACCATCTGCAAACTAATCAAGGATCCATTCTCAAAAACCAACCATAATATCAAAAGTACCACACAAACAGACCCCATATCTACCGCTATACACACTATAACACCCAACCCACCCTTCTCACTACAACCTGTACCTACATCTCATATGCTAAAATTAACCAAACTAAAGCCCTGCTCACTCTCCACTGATAACTTACCACCAGAATACTTACAACTTGCAGTGGGAGCCATAACTTATCCTGTCAGTATTCTCATCAGTCGTTCCATCGCTGAATCTTATGTTCCTCAGCTATGGAAAAAATCCATTACTACCCCACTACATAAAGGGGGGAAATTATCATGATCTCTCAAACTATGGGCCTATCTCAATTCTCTCTCCGCTATCTAAAATCCTGGAAAAATGTATACAAACCCAACTACTAAATCACCTCATTAACAACAGCCTCCTAGCTCCCACTTAACATGGCTTCCATCCAGGTCATAGCACAACCACAGCTTTAGTCTCCATCACTGATACTGTGGATAAAGCTCTTGGTGCTTGCCTATCTACCTCTGTACTCCTTTTGGACCTATCAAAAGCTTTTGACACAGTATCACACCTTAAGCTATTGCAACACTTAGAGACACTTGGATGCTCTCAAAGTGTGGTTACATGGTTCTCCTCCTACCTGAATGATAGTCAGCAGTCAGTCAGATGGCAAAACCAGCAATCAGAATACCTAGCTAACAACACAGGTGTTCCCCAAGGGTCCATTCTAGGACCATTACTCTTTAATATATTCATTAATGATTTAAATAAAGCCACCCAATAATGCATATTGATTCAATATGCTGATGATTCAACTGTCATCTCCTCCTCCAACAATTTCACTAACCTCCAGACAATCACCTAAGATGCTTTTTCCTCCACGGAAACCTGGCTAAATGATGCCCAATTAATGCTGAACCCCGAAAAAACTAAACTATTATTATTCTCATCAAACCCCCATGCGCAGAATTCAAGGTACTTTCACATAACAAAACTAAAACAGAACAGGTGAAATACGCAAAACTTTTAGGAATAATAACTGATGATAAACTCTCCTTTGAATAATGTATGCTCAATACAATAAAGAAAACCCATTTCAAACTAGGCAAACTATAGCAACATAAACTCAACCTCGACAAACTAAGATAAAACTAGTTAATACCTTGCTTATACCACCCCTTATGTATGGAAGCTCCATTTCCACCAATCTCCATACATCCTTCAGTCATAAGCTGAAACCATGCTACTACAAGATATCAAAATTCACCTCTACCATACCCAATCACTCTCACCACTGCAACTCTCCCTCATATCTGTCCTGACTAGAATTTCAACACTATTTATACTATACTCAGTTAACTTTTGCCAATAAGCTAATCTTCCAACCAAATAGCTGTCCAGCACTCCAATCCATCTTACACATATACACCCCTACCCAAATCCTCCGCTCCTCAGACAGAACCCTTCTAAATGTTGCTAAACCCAATAAGAGAGCAGGACAATGCATATATTCTCATAGCATTACCAAACTATGGAACAACCTCCCCACTCAGTTTGTCTCCCAAGTGGTCTTTAAAACAGCATTAAAAACCTACTTTTTAAACAATCTAAGTTGTACCTGTGAAATACAGTGTAAACCCAACCCCCCTTAACTTCAATAAAGTAAACTACTCAACCCTATCTAATACTTCATCTGCAAGCAGTATGACACACTCCTCTGAATTTCACTATTTTACAATATGTATTAAAGTATACTAGGGTCATTGATTATGCTCATGTGGATGGAATAAATGTAAATAGGTTTTTCTGTAATTAGAATGTTTGTATGTTAGTACCCCTTTGCATATCTTGATCTTTGCACTGTTTCTGTTTTCAGGTTTTCTTATATATTAATAACTGTCTAATATCTTATAACAGTGGAGCTTTTTGTACTGTTTCTATACTGTTTATTTTGTATATTAATAACTGTGACATTTTATAACTGTGGAGCTTTTCTCCCCGGGCCTCCACTGAAAATGGGTTCCTGACCCAGTGGACTTTCCCGGTCAACAAATGTCAATAAATAATAAAATAAATAAATAAATGTCTGCATTTGGGAATTACCTATCTAAAATTACTAGTGATATTCACAACATTTTTATTAAACTCATCAAAAACTGCCTAAGCATACACAAGAACAACACTGGGCAAATGATTGTGAGGATCATGAAATACTTAGCTGTATATGCCTTAAAGTATGCACAATTAAATGATTTTGCCACCCTTTCCAAACATTTAATAGTTCTTACTGTCTAAATCAAGTAAACAAGTAAAACCATAAATGATAACCCTGGGGTACAGAAAATACACATTATTTAGGTATTCTAACCTCTCTTAGGGAAAAAAAAAAACTTTGAGTGAATTTTACATTTGTCAGACACACAGATGTAAAAGAAATGAGACTACAAAAGAGAAACTGGATGGTTCATTTGGATGAGAATGGAGAGGGCAGGATATAAAATACTGCACAATTTCTTATTTTTATTAATCTAATTATAGCAATGCTTTAGGAGTCAAACATTTAGTATATATGCAATTCCAGTAATTGTTCATGAGGGCTTGCAAGACCAATGCAAACAATATCAATAAATAAAAATGACTGGGAAAAACAAAGTAAAGTGAACACTGAAGATCTACAATAAAACTAAAAACAGAACTACATTTCTGTGGTCCCAAAAGCACCTTTAAAATATCTGAATGTTCTTTTACGTAAAAACATTTTTTTTTATTTTTCCTTGACATTTTAAGGATAATTCCTTTTTTACCACAGTGCTTACAGGCAATAAACTAATTACTAAATTGGAAAGAATTTTATAGTATCTATGGATCATCTATAACAACATCTTAACTATGGAAAGTTGTCTAGGTTGATGTTCTGCTTTTATGCCATCTTATATTGGTGTCCCTGTAGAGTATGGTGGTGAGTCTCACTGCCACTGTTTATCTCTGTCTGGCACTCATTAAGACTAAATGGCCACACAAAATCTACACTGTACAACAAAAATCACCTCATAAAACCCTATTGCACAATGTTATATGTCCAGAGGTGCGCTATCTATGATATAGTGCTACAAAATACAATAGCATGTTAATGAGGAAAATACCCCTCCAAAAAGGGACATCAACAGACCACACTCAATTCATAAAAAAAAACATATATAAGGCAGCACATATCTTGACTTATCCAGGCACCTGAACCAACCCTTCAGTTTATCAAACAATGCATTCCACCAGTCCCATTTGACTGTTTGAACATTTGTACCTCATCAGCAAAATGTTGGAATACTGGGCAGTGCAGACTGAAACATAATGCATCCTCTCCCAAACAGAATGTGAAAATGAATGGAACAACACAAATAATGTAATCAATAGCAGTTAGAAAAATAGGGATCTATGTCAGTTTATCAAAAAAAGAAAAAATAGGGATCTATGTCAATTTATCAAAAAAACACATTGTTGAAAACCATATGGTCAAGACCATATGGTTGACAATGCAGTTAATCGAAAAACTGACATACATTCACACAACACCCACCAACAATAAACACAATGTTTTTGGCAGGGGGCAAGCCCTCCTGCACCCTCCACACCCCCTGTTAATTATTTATACCAACTCAGAGATTGCACTACAGTGGGGAAAAGGCAAATTCCCTGATTCCCACTGTACCACAATCTCAGTCAGAATGGTTTGAAGAACCATATTGTTAAAAATATTGTCTCAATCATATAAGTTTTGACAATTTGGTCCTTCAACCAATTGGCAAAGGCCTAAAAATAGATATGATGCATTCAGATGACATGCGCCAAGTCATGCTGCATTGATGCTTAAGTCTCAAGACAGACTCAAACATTGCTGACTGGTCTATAACTGCTTCACTCAAAGAAATGGACAGGACTATGCTGGACATCATAATGGACATGACACGTACATGTGCTTGTTCCATTTAGATCTCAAACTAGCTGGATTATGGACTGATCCAACTTGCTAGTAATGAGGACTGGAACAGCAGTCTTCATCCTAGCCAGTTAAACAAACAAGTAGCCAACATGTGACATGGTTGCCACAGCCTAGCAATTTGCATCAAGGATAGTGGATGCAGTTCTTACCTTCATGCATGCTGTGGCATGTCTGGGAGCACATTATGTTCCCAGAAACTCCTATGAACCTACAAACCACCATACAAGCACTCCACAGGGTCTGAGGTCTGTCTGTGGTGCTCTGTGACACAAAAGTCACCATATAGCAATATGTGCAAGTACAGTACAGAATGGCTCACTTATGATTTGGAAGGGTTTTTGCTCCATAGATTGCCAGGTGATCTAGACCTAATCTTGATCATGTCCATCAAGTGACCGAGGAGACTCCACAATGTCTACAAAAGGAAATAAGTGCAGCCTGTCTGACACTTTCTCCTGGTCACTAACTTCAGGGATATCTTGCTGATATGTGTGCCACACTAAACAAGTATTCAATTGAACCAGGAATCTGTTAGGCAAACATCCAACAAGGAATACAAGGTAAATAAATCATGATCTCTGGCATTTTACAGTTAATACTACCTCATCACTACAGATTTTGTCAAAGACCACTATCCAGTATCCCAACATTTTGCTGATGAGGTACAGATGTTTAAACAGTCAAATGTGACTGGTGGAAATCATTGGTGTGATAAACTGACACATAAAAGCATGCTGTATGGTACCCTTTGCTGAAAAGCTGCAAGAGTGTTCCCAGCCAATGTTTTCTCTTCATTGTTTCTGTTTGATTTTCTTTCAGGTTCTCCAAATGTCTTTTTGTTGGCATCCAGGCAGTGCACTTACTAGCCAGTAACTGCATTTTATCCAAATAACAGTTTCAATGGCATGACTTTTCCTCAGTTTCCGTTTTTTCACTGAGAGAGCTGAAATTAAGCTGTTGATCAATATGCAGCCATCTTGGGAGCCCTCCAGTGCAGCAGAGTTCTTGGTGTTTAATGATTGTTTGCTGATTTGTAGCCAAATGTTATCAGTTTAAAAGTGTAGTACCTTGTTTACTTCTTGGGAAGCTTTTGCAGTCCTGGTAAGGAGTAAGTCATCATGTAGAACAGATAATTAATGACAGGTTCCGCTGGAGATAATTGATGAACAGGATAAATAGCAGAGGACTTAAAACCAAACACTGGGGACTCATTTATGACAGGTAAATCAATCTGTTGATTAGGAGATGGATATGATTGCAAATACTCTGTTGTGTAAATAGCTTGTAAACCACAAACATACTCATCTGAGAGTCCACGTCTACATTTTTTTGATTATGCAATTGATACACTTAAAGACTTGTTTTTAGATCTGTAAAAATAACCATTGTAAGGTTTTCATTTCCACTAGTTAGGGAAAGGATGGTAGTTAAGATGCTCTACTTACATCTGAATCATTTATGCTTGTCACATACAATATTATATCTAATAAGGCGCTTCCATATCTGGTTATATGATACTTTTTTTCAAATATTTGTACTGGGGTGTCTAATTTAACAATGGGCCACAATTTTTTTTTACAGATCTTAGAGGTGTAATGCTGAGAAGATGAAGAACTGTAGTATGTTTAAATATTTTGTAGTGCACTCCCAGACTGTGCAGTCCTTTGGATTAGATGTTAAAACTGGATCCCATCTGCCTGAGTTAGTGGTAGCTCATGAGGATGTACAAGATAATATGGCACTTAGTAAAACATGTTTAATGGTTGCTTTATTTACATCCAGTGGTTACATTATTTACATCTTTCATTATTTACACTTCTTTAGATTATTTATATATTAATATTCATAACATATATCTTGACATTTTTTCCATTTTTAAACTTTAACATGTCAACTACACAGAAAAAAAAAATCAATATTTCATTTCAAGAAAAATCACAAAAAAGCTTGAATTTTGTAAAACAGCAACTATTCTTTAAAATTTACCTATCCACATCATTTATTCCACAATCATCTTTTTATCTAATCTAGCATTACTTTATCATCTCTATTTTTATTATACAATAATCCCTCACATCCTCTTTTACATCAACTGTAGATTGCTACAATGGCCTGTCTTATTTTTCAAATTCACATTTTTTCCTCACATTTTCCATATATATCATACCAATTGTTATATTTTAAATCTTTCCCATTTATATTCCTTTTCAAAACTTCTACAAAACTGTTTACATTGTAAAAAATGATGTTTTGCTATTTCTTCCTCATTATATTCATATTTTCTTCTAATAACATATATTTCATATTACTTTTAACTGATAAATTATACAACACAATTCTCCACAGGAAATCCTGTTTGGTGTAGACCCCACTCAGTGTTCCAAGTTTCCCACTCACAATTATAACATTTGAAATATGCTGCATTTTTCCTGTTGAGTACATCCAGTGTCACCCATACCCTTACCCAAACTTTTCTTAAATCATACATACTTTTTAATCTGATCCACCTTCTTACAGAAAAAAAAAACTCTTTAATTTAAGTTCCTCTGTGCAAGAATGTAAGCTGTCTCAATTTGCACAGTTATTTTCTTCCTTAACTGCAGTCCCACATTGTGAAAAATATTCTCATTCCATGGCTTAAATTAGCTATTTTTTCTAGTTTATTCATACATTTTTCAAGTAAAGTAGAAGTTTCAAAATAACCTCTCAAATGTTTTCTGTTCCTAAGTATATTACTGCTCTTATGTCCTGCACTTTAAACCCCAAAGGTAAAATAACACTTCCACAACATCATACCTGTTAATAATGTCACTATTTGTTTTGATTCTTACCACTCATCTACTCTGCCAATTCTGTTGTCCTTGCATTAGTTCTTGTCTTCTTTCTGCTTCTTTCCTTTGTTTACTATTTCTGCATATGAAAACCAGCTACTACACTGGCCAAGCATACCCCAAACTGCTGATAGCACCTTCTGCTAATCCTTCTCCTTTTCTTGATTCATCTGGGAGCACCTCCTCTGTTACCTTTCCTACCATGTGTCCAGCATAGTACTCCAAATTACTTTCTCATCAGAATTTGTCTCTTCTCTATCCATCTACATCAATACAGGAGTTTCCAGACATCCTCTGTAACATGAATCTCCTCTCTTACAGAGTCTTTTTTTGATATTTCAGTATTCTGCAGCACTCCACTCTCAACCTGCTTTCTATTTTTCTCCTCCATCTTGGAAGTCTGCAAGCACTAGTGATAGCCCTCTGCCACCACCTAGTGCTCAGAAAGAGTAGTAGAAAATGGAAATCAAAAGCTAAACCAGCTGTATTAGAAGTATTAAATATTGTTAGAGATAAAAGAAATGGAAATCGGATCTTTTGAAAATAGAATGAGCAAACTACATAGAAATAAATGGAATTTGTGGGAACAGTACATACATAATAATGTTTAGTAGGTGGAAGAGGAATGAGGTTTAAGGGAGGGCATGAAACAATCAACTTATGTAATATCTGACTAAAAGAGAATTATACAAAGAAAGAAAACATATATTTAATACATAATGTATGTGAATGACAAATATTAATGTGGTTTGTTTTCTTTTCTACTAATGTTTGTCTGTCTATGTCTTAAATGAAAATGTAATAAATGTATTTAAAAAAAAAACAAAGGGACTTTTCTTTTATACTGGGTTCTTTATAATAAGCTCACAGTGAACTCTACCAAAAATTTTCACATGATCTTTGGTACCTCAGAAAAAAATAACGCTACTACTACATCCAGGTGCTCAACCATCAGGACTTTTCGGCTACCATACCCGTGCAGCACAGATATTTGGCAATCTGGCCTAATCTCTCCCTTACATTAGGTGGGTGTCCTAATGGTTACAGTGTTTGCCTTACAAACATAAGGTGTAGGGTTTGAGTCTCACAAGGGATAATTGGCTAGGCTTAAAATGGCTCACAAGGGCAGGTAGCTTAGTACTAATCTATGAACCTATGAACATTTAAATGGTCTGTTAAGACCATTACTGAAAATGTACTCAAACAACTTTTGTACTGTGAACACATATGTGATATGTTGTATACTGATTCAACTGTTTGTAGTGTGAACATGTATGTCATACTTTGTATATTGTTTCTTGTTGCGTGATGTTCTCCTTAGGCATCAACATAAAAGGTGCATTTTACACAGCCTGACTTTCCTGTTCATAAATTTCAAAGAAAGAAAGAAAGCTACACTGTAAGATAACACATTTACTGACATCTGAATGAAGAAAATCAGTTGGTTTATATCTCTGAAAACATAAAATAGAATCTGCTGTATCCATTGCTGCTTTGTTCTCCCTCCTATATAGCTTTCCTGCCATTTTATCTTTTTGTCCAGTCACATGGATATCACTGTCAGACTTAAAACGAACTGAACCGGATGCCAGCTATCAGTTCTATATTATCCTCCCTAACATTCATGCTAATGTATCAAAGAACAATGTCCATTATTAGAGAGGAAATTTCATATCAAAATTCACTCAAAGTCACAAGACCAAGAAACTGAAACCTCTGAAGGCTACTTTTCATTTGGACTCAGTAGAAAAAGATTTCAAAAAATATCACTTGCTAACTTGGAATTTATTCCCTACTGATAGTATAAAAATATTATAATACAGTGAATCTAAATCTGAGTTTGTAAAGCATCTGAAAGCACTAAATTAATGTATCTGCTTTAAGAATGAGGGCTGCCTCCTGGCTCTGAATTATTTGTAAGCAAAATATAAGAGCTAAAAGTTACCATGGGACTGTAAGACTACGGTTCTTAAATTCCTTACAGATAAATAGCCTAATAAGCACATATGAACCTACCTATATAACTAACTAGCATGCATTTGATCTCAGCTTACATCTAAAACAATTATTTCTTTCTTCTTTGGGAAGAGAAGGTTATTTCCTCTCTCACTATACTATGCTTTTATATTAATTTGAGTGGACTTACTATGCTTTCTTCTATTTGTTGGTGTGTTTGGATTTGCATAATGTTCTCAAAGTGTTTTTGATTTATTCATGCTAATGAACTTTGTAGATTGCTTTTTAAATTTCTGTGCCTATCTGTGTAAGTTCTGCAAATATCTCTGCAACATATGTAGTTGTCCAGTGTACATTTTTTTAAAGAGTTCTGCTTTCCTTGCATTTGTGCATGCATATTTTTTATAGTTGCATTATATCTGTATGCCTGCCAATCATCAAACCTCCTCTTACTGAACTAGAACCCATGTGTTCTCAGAAGACCAAGGGAGAGAGTCATCTAGTGAAACAATCATTCAGGCAGCCATGAGGTTTCTTTGTGCATTAACTGGCAATATTCCTGTGTGGATGTTTACAATAGCCCTAACTCCACCCCCAGTCAGAACGATGAGTGGTCCATATCATCACAGAGGCCAACAGTCTCTTCCCCGTGTGGGTGTACACTTTTGTAAAATTAAGGCTAATAGTAAGCAGTGGGTGGTGGTGCTGCGGTAGCATTGTCGCCTCACAGTAAGACGCTGTCCGGTTCAATTCTCAGCTAGAGCGTCTTCTGCGTGGAGACATGCATGAATGGGCGTACCTTCATTGAAGGTTGTGTGTCAGGACTGGTAACTCAGCACGTAGAAATCAACTACCAATCATTAGCGGACCGGAGTTCCACTGTGGCGACCCCTAACCGGGTAAAGTCGAAAGACACAACAACAAGTAAGCAGTGGGTTTGTGAGGTGAATGTCTGTCCCTTGGCTATGCATTTGCATTGCTGCCCTGCCTCCAAGGATATGTGGGACTGTGTAGCCAGGTCTACTCCACCCACACAACACCACAAGATGGATGCCTCCATCCTCTCCCACTATCAGACATCCAAGCTGCTAATGTAACTTGCATAGCCTGGTCTGCAACAACATTCCAATAGCAATATATATTGCATTTGTACTAGAAATCTGTATACAATTCCTTTTAAGTACTACTGTGCTCATATATACCTTAGCAGATAGACTTTTGACAGCCAGAGCTGGACATCTGTGGTGTCATCTGACTCCACTGCTGTTAGTTTTAAGAAAGCAAATTAAAATGAATGTGTCATTACTGTGCAACTGAATGATTATAAACCAGTCTAAGACACACAGAGGTGCTAACTGACTGATGAGTCACTATCACAACTTGAAAGGCATCTAGCTGATTTTAGTACAAAGCTTTCATGTTAGTTCATTTTATTCATTTGTTCAGCAGAAAATTTTAAAGCTGTAACAATGTAAGTGTGCCACTCCATGTGTATCAAGAAATGCATTACCACCTGTAAAGTTTTACAGAAAATTTAATGTAGAAAGTCACAAACTGCACCAGTCTTATTTCACTACTATACAAACCCAGCCAATGAAGTGTGTCAGTAGAATATTAACACCTTACTATCCTTCTCACAATACACATTTTTGCAGAACAAGATAAACTACGCATCAGAAACATTGTGCACCACAAGGTACAGAAAATGGATGACAAAACCAAATTTATTAAGCAAATAAACAAATATATAGCTAAACAAGCTGCAAGTGATTTTTGTTATGTTATTCATGACTGTCGGCAGAAAAATCTTAACATACTTTCAAGATACAGGAGGACAGAGAAGACCTGTCAAGTAAAGCAATTAAAACAGAGACTGTGTGTGCTTCATGAAGCATTCAATCCTATACTACATTATTCAAAATGCTTGTAATAAGCTAAATAAACCAAGGGAACATTTTAGTTGTAGTTCTTTTGATTACATAACCCATGCCTTTAGCTCTACAAGACTCAAGTTTTATTTCTTTCCTAGAGCAATTAATATGCAATAAAGTATCAACCACAATACAAATGGGAAATTGCAGGGCACATCCTATCACCAAACAGATGTCTTAGGCACTATATTACCTGTTTAAACACAAAAGTAGTAGCGTACTTCATTTCATAGCCTACAACGGATCCACTATTGGGGGATGAACCCCAGCAAAGGGACAATTCTTTTTAATTACTGTCATCTTTTTATTATTTTTCTTTTTTGAGGATTGCATACCTCTCAACCTTACATCTAAAAATCATAGACCAAGCAAAACTAAAATTGGGAATGAAAACCTGTTTTTAATTTCCTAGTCCACCATTCAGTCTAAAAACAAAGTTCTGCATAAGAGAATGGTACCTGAAATAAAAATACATTTGCAGATGACTGGAAGCAGTCAAACACATTATGAATTAAATAACCTATAACTTCACTGTTAATCTTACACCTATCCCACATGCTTCAAATATTTAATTTCAAATCAGAGCTTGAAGCTGTGTGATCTTGCTTGTAACTGGTTTGTATAGCGTGTGCTAACAAATCACACAAGTTTACAGCAGCAGGTGAAGATGGGAAGGGGTTCTAACTTGACAGGTAGACTATGCTGTTTTTTATGGCTGATAAGCATCACGGCCCAGATAAATCCATAAAATCTACACATATTTTTGTAAGTGCATGTTTACAATGTTGGTGTGTTGAGACAAAGATTCCATATTGCGTAATGTTCATAATATCAAATGTCTTTAATGACTGCAATACTTTGTGGGAGGTTGAGAAACAGCAGGGAGTGGGAATTTCCCCTTTCCCTGCTGTTATGCAATGTCAAAGATGGTATATATAATTAGCAGGGGTGTGGCGGTAGAAAGGGGCTTGCCCCCCTGCCAAAAATTTGAGTTATGTTTTTTTTTTCATTGCTGAGTTTTGATCCTTTGAGATTGATGTTTTGTTGTTCATTGTTTTGTACTTCAGTATTTCAATGTACATCTGTTGGTGTCAACAGCATGCTTAACAGCCTGCCTACCAGTATGCTTCTCAATTTTCCAGATTAGTGTTGTCACCTCGCAGCAACAAGTTCCCCGGTTTGATTCTTGTTGAAGTCTGCATATCCTCCCTGTGTTTGCGTGGGTTTCCTCTGGGTGCTCCAGTTTCCTCCCATATTCCAAAGACATGCAGTAGGTGGATTAGACACTCTAAATTGGCCATAGGTGTGAGTGTGTGTGAGAGTGTGTTGTGTGAAAGAACTACCATGGCAGGGCTAGCCACCTGGCACTGTAAACCTTGGCTGTAGATGTTTGTCACTGTTAAAGTGGCACCCCAACTCCTTGTGCAAAAATGAGAAAAGGGGTTGTGTGTGGGTGGATGGATTTGATTTCCAGTATTCATACCCTTCTGAGAAATTGTATGCAAAACTAAAACGTGTTGTTCTATCAACTTTTTAAATTTATAAGACCAACATTTAAAACCTGTGTTTTGAGCCTTTGTCTACCATTATTTTTTGCTTTGTCCAGAACTCTTGCATTAAGAATTTGAGAGGAATGCTTGCTAATGAGGCAATCTTTAATTTTGCTCAGCTTTTTCACAAATGGCCATGATTCATTTGTTCAATTCATTCATTATGGAATGAAAATTTGCAGTAATCAGGAAAACATACATTTTTGTATGCATATATATTTTTAAAAAGATGCCTGTGATGTGGAAAAGAATTATAGACCAATTACTTTACTGTCAATGTTTGCAAAAACGTTTGGTAAGTATTTAGTCAGGCAGTTTAGGACCATCTTGAGTCAATGATATTTTGTTCAATTTTCAGCATGGCTTTAAGAAGTCTAAATGTTATACAAAAGACATAGGGCAGGATTCACAAAGGCTTGCACGGAGTGTAAGAGACTTGTAAGACTCCATGCAAGCCTCGCAATCCAGGAACAGCCCGAAACTCCGTGTAAGAGACCAGCTAAAACGTCTCTTACATGGACTGGGCGTGGATATGCTAAATACCTCACTTGCAGCTGAAAGGCATGCGAATGAGGAAGAGTAGCAATCCACGAAACAGAAAGCAGCCCATGTAAGAGCCGTTTTAGCTGCAGAAATGTACTCAGTTGACAACTGAGTATGTTTCTGCAAAAATCACAATGGAGCCATGTCAGCTCCAAATAAAGGGTGCATATGTGTCAGGCAGCATGCCAATGACCAAATATGTGGCCATTGGCAAGGTACCCCGATGCAAATATGAGAAATAAATATTTTTTTTTTCGGCGATCGCCGGTGTTTAAACGCAGCGCAGCCCCGCGCAAACAGGTTGCGCTGTATAAAACATAAAAATGAAGGTTATAAACCCACAAATGTGGGTTTTATGCAATACATGGATTTACAATGCAGGGACCAGCAGACCAAAAACAACATGGCCACCGTTTAGTGGTTGCTAAGGGGCGAAGCTGAATCTAAGACATGTAACTAAGCATTAGTAGGCAATCTGATGTAAATGAGGGTTAGGATACTGAATCCCACTGTCACATAGCAAATGAGCACATTCTGAGTAGTGTAAGAGATACATAAGGGGAGGAATAGAGTAGGAGATAGGTGACATCACAGGGGGGAATGGTAGAAAGAAATGCAGTTCATTGGAGGTCAGTGTTACATGACAGATGTCAGACACAGATCATGGAAAGAGGAGTGCCACAAGATAAGCATGGGAAAGTCAAGAAATGGAAGGTGTACACTGTTACTTACACCAAAGTTTCTTGTTGGGCGTGCATGCGCACGTGTGCGCGCCATGAGGCACGGGTAGGACAGTGTGCGCGCGTGTAAGGCAGACTGAGCATGTGGGAGCCTGTTGGCAGACTTGTAAGACTGTTTGCGCTGGTGTGCACTCATTTTAACCCGAATAAGTAGATTCTGAACTGTGTAAATATCTGTGTGCGTGTGTAAGCCACTGTGAGCGTGTTTCTGCTGGTATGCACGTTGCTCCCCCCTGAGGAAACAGAAAGGAAAAAGGAAGCAACAGAATTAGTAGGAAGCTAGCAGGGAATACTGCTGGAGCTAGCAGGTGAAAACAATTAGAAGCAGGCAATTACACAGGCAGAATAGTAGCTCAGCCAAGCACTTAAAACTCTGCAAACAGCAGTGCAGGATGTATCTCTCAAGAGACACTGCAAGACAGGAGTAAGCTATTAGAAGTGAAAACTGAAAAAGCTGAACTCAGAGCAGAAATGCTAGGGGCTGCCATAGCTGTCATAAGGAGACATAGGCGACTTGCTGAGGGTGGTGACAATGCAGATGGTGCCAGACAACCCACAGTGAGGAGACGGAGAAGAGTGTACAGGCCCAGGGTCACCTACCACGGGTTACATGAGCTGGAGATAGTAGAGCGCTATAGAGTGGACAGAGACCTCCTGCAACAAATTGTTGAGCTGTGCAGGCCACTCCTCACACACAGAACCAACAGAGGGGAACCCATCCCAGTGGAAACCAAGGTATGTGTTGGCCTAAGAATACTAGCAACAGGTACCTTCCAGAGACCAACTGGTGATATGATGGGGATATCACAGGCATCAGCCTCCAGGGTACTGCACCAGTTCCTGGATGCCATGTCAGCACATGTCGGTGATCATGTATATTTCCCCAATGCCCGTGAGGTATTGGCCAGCAATATGCCTCTTCCAGCAAATAGCGGAATACCCTGAGGTAGTGGGTGCAATAGACTGCACGCACATATGCATCAAAGCACCAGCCGGTGAGCGGGTAGGGCCTACATTAACCGCAAGGGCTTCCCTCCATCAACTGCCAGGTCGTGTGTGATGCCCAGGGCATAATAATGAATGTGTGTGTTGGCTGCCCTGGGAGCTACCATGATTCCCATATCTGGCATTTGACCCAGCTGTACCAGACATTTGCCAATGGGGACATCCCACATGGACACCTAATGGGGGATGCAGGTTATGCACTGGAGCCGTGGCTGATGACACCCATCAGAAACGCACACACACCTGAACAGGAACACCATAATGAGGCACACACACAAACACGTAATGTAATAGAGCATGTGTTTGGGCTGCTCAAGTCATGGTTCCAGTGTCTGGACACATCTGGTGGAGCCTTGCAGTACTCACCAACTACATGTACCCAAATTGTCATGGTATGTGCTATGCTACATAATATGATCTTGTGAAAACAGCTGCAGCAGGACCAGCATAGGGCCAGGCCAAACAGCCCCCCACCATTGCCAAGGCCATCACAGGCAGAGCATGACTCGGAGGAGGAACAACCTGAGCCTGCCCCAGTAGGCAGAAGGAGGTGTGCCCAGTATGCCCTGGCCTTGGCAAAGAGGCAACGCATAGCACATACACTTGCTCAGTAGGAACCCTGGGAATGATACCCCTCTCTGACTCACTCATATAATAACGTGGATGCCTAAAATAACATAACCTGCTCTCAAACATGTACAGGGAGTGTAATATGTGCAGCCCTGCAGCACCACCTGAGGCATGAATGCCATGTGTTAAGTAATGTAACACCATGTACTATATGCACACTTGAGGACCCTGACTAATATCCACCCTCAGCAAGCATGATGCCACAATATGATGATGGGATGATCAAATGCAATAATTGGCTGAAGTAATGCAGTTAGTTAAAGGGGAGCCAATGTGTGCCAGCCTGGGATGACATGCTGAGCATGACATGATGCTCCACCTGCTAGGCGTGGCGTGCACCTATCAGTCCAGGCCTCATGGATACTGGCAAAGGCTGTCAGTACCCACAGCGTGCCCTGAATAGGTAAGGCTCAAAACACAAACCCACCTTCATAGGTACCACAAGGGATAAGAACCTAGATGTAATGCTACCCAATGCCAGAAGTCTAAACAGCAAGATGTGTGCAGTGTAAATGCACCCAGTATGGAGAATGTTGATATCTGTCCTGTAACAGAAAACTGAGTCAAGGCTCACAACAGCACCCTAACACTACCAGGTTACACCTCATACTGTGCTGTACAGCCTCAAAACATGGAACAAGCTACAAAAGGAGGGTGACTAGCAATAATTGTCAAGGATAACCACACCCCCATGTTGGTACCACAACAAGAAGCAGCATGGACTAGCCATGGTCAAGTAACAGTGGCTAAAACCGCTTCCCAGTATATAGCCTGCTACAGACTACTGTCCTAACACCAGGAACTGCACCTGGCCTATGTTGGAATACATGAATATATCAAGCCCCCCAAACCACATTATATTGGTTGACTGAAAATACCCAGACATACACTGGGAGCATTATACTAGCACCAACACTGTAGGAGAAAAGTTCCTAGAATCCATAAACCAAAATGCCCAGGAACAACATACCACTCCCACAAGAGGGGTAAGCATACTGGATGTGATAATCAGTAACATGTGTACTGGATGGCAAGATGAGAAGTGTATCCCTCACTGGTAAGACCAGACCATAGAGTAATCACACCGGATATACACATCCTGACCACAGTCCCTGGCCAGAAAACCACAGTGAAAAACATGTGTAAAGCATAAGTTGCACCCCTCCAAACTGATGTGGAATCCATTAAAGGCCCTGTGCAGGTGCAAAATATGGGACACACCGCAGAACCTGTTATGCAGGCATTCCATGAACACAGCCAGGAATGCTTGGATTATGCAATCACAAATAACAACAAGACACAATGCCATACACGCAGGCATCTGGCATGCTGGACTCCAGCCATTACCAAACCATGCAAGAGAATGAGGAAGCTACTACATGATAGAGCAAACATAAAAAGGGAAGTAATCACTGATCAGTAGTATGGCAATAAAATATGTCCACACATACAATCCACTAAGGCCAGCTACAACAAGTAGAATCTGTGACTCCTGAGGCAATGTTACACCTGCCCCAAGTACACAGACAACCCTCAACTCCCCCCAATAAATACAAATATATGTGAGAGATGCAACCATTTATCCAAACCGGAGGCTGAGCTCCCTCAACTCAGTACTGTCAAAACTAGTCAGGAGGAGAAGGTAACCACACACACCACAAACCCAGTCCCACATAGACCTATCACAACTGCAAACCAAACACATAAACACAGAAAAACATTCCCGGAGGCCCTAACTACAAACACACCACACCAACAGAGGCCTCCAAAGCAGACCCCAAGCAACCACAACCTCCAAACATAGCACATGCAACACATAGTACACAAAGCTGGTGTGCCAAACAGTCACAGGCCAGAAGGAGAAACAACATGCCTGATACAGTTGTAATAGGTGACTCTATAGGCAGACACACTGCTGTCCCACTCACCAGACTGAACAAGGGAAAGGGTACAGTAAGCTGTCTGTAGGCTGCTACAATACGCCACATAACACAAGTACGCAGGTCACCCCAAAGCAAGTAGAAATATGATGCAGTCATTGTCCATGCTGGCATGAATGACCTGAGATGTACCTCCCTGGACTACATGAAAAGAGACATGGATGAGCTCTCTGAGTATGTACTCCAGGCCGGTATGACACTGGCCATTTGCAGCATCCTACCCTCACCAAGAATGATGCCACAGCACAAACACAGAATGATCAGCCTTAACAGGTGGCACAATTACAGCTGTTAGTCCAAGAGGATCTAATGTCTGTCTGCTTGGGATGTCATGCATGACAAGCCATGCTGCTGTTCCAGGGATGGCTTGCACCTGTTACCCCTGGGCATCTGGATATTGGATAAGGCTTTTGCCACCTCCATAGAGCCATACGTAGGCAAGGCTGAAAAGACTAACCCACCACCCTAGAAAACATAAGTGGTAAGAAACATAAGGGTAATGCTGACCAATGCCAGATGTGTAAACCGCAATATGCATGCTCCTGAGGCCCTCCCCAGTATGGAGAACATCGATGTCTGTGCAGTGACAGAAACCTGCTGCAAGCCTACTGACAGCACACCAGCACTACCAGGTTATACCTCATATCATGTGTTATGGCCCTAAAACCTGGACCAAAACATAAAAGAAGGGGAGTGTCCATATGCAGCACAGACACCCATACGTCCAGGTAACTGACAATGCACAAAGCATCGGAGACCACCCATGTGCACCTAACCGTAGTCAAAACTGCTGTACAGTCTGTAGCATGCTACAGACCACACTCTCACACACAGGAACCCCACCCAGATGTCCTGAAGACACTGGACAGTATGAATGTCCCACCAAATACCAAACAAGGTACTCACAAATTACCGCATAGGTGGTAAACCATTATGTATGGAAGGAGTAATCAGGGACCTAGGGACACAAGTGGACAGTAACCTGTTATGTGACACTCACATTGCCAATGTGGCTAGGAAGACTGTCTATATTGGACACCGTATCATGAAAGGATTCACATCTATGTCAACAGAGGTCATTGTGCCCCTGTACTGTTCTCTTATCAGACCCATAATCTAGTACAATGCCTCATTTGGGATGTACCTTACCTGACACCTGCAGCGGTTAGAAAGACCTCAAAGGTACCTCACCAAGAGGATAAAGGGTCTCAAATATATGTCATATACTGCCTGGCTGTAGACACCCCAGCTGAATGCAGTCACATACTGCCTACACAGAGGCATTGTATGTCTGTTGTACAAGGCCATGTCCAACACAGGAGTAATGGACATGCTCCACCCCAGAAAAATCAAAGCCATTGGAGCTGTGAGAGTGACAGATGTCAACCTCAACACATAATGAAATAGGATGTGCTGGAGGGACAGATACATAACCCAGAGGCTCCCCACACCCTGGAACAGGATCCCACACCATGTTAGGCAGAGCCCTCACTGACACTCTTCAACAGGAATATTGCCAAGTGGATGGATGATCGTAGATGTACACTGGGGGTCTTCACTGTGTCACGTCCAGACAGAGGCACAGTAAAGTAAATCATACATGGCCATAATATTCACATAGCAAGGGGCGGCAAAAGACACACACACTCTGGCTAGGCTTACAAATGCCCTAGGGTGGATAGCCTAGTATGAACCTATGAACCTATGAAGATACAAATTGTACAGGACACTAAGGATAATCCCAAGGCTTACTCAACTGATGGTAGGAACCGTGTTGGGAATTCACAGATATGCTCTGAATCACACAAATATTACAAACAACATACCAAACACACACACATATTGCCAACATACAACCTGACAGGTGCAGTGCAAACCCCCCCCCCCAGAATGCAAAATATCTATCCCAGCAGACTGCTGGCCCCCTGACATTGCAGATGCTGAGGTAACAGCCAGCATCTACAAAGCAAAACACACAGCAGCAATGGTATGAGATGGTGTATTGGGCTGAGTCCAACATGGACTCCAAGAAGAATGGAATGCCAAATCACACTACTGCTCAATGTCAGCCTTACCACAGGATATGTACCCAAAGAGCAGTGTACAACAACAGTGGTCCTTCTCAACAAAGGTGTTGCCTGAATGGATACTGCAAACCACCACCCCAGAATCCTGACAAGCTTGGTCTGCACAGCTATGGAAAGGATCAGCATGTACCGCAGACATAAAGATATCGGGGACCTACTGACACTGGACCCTACCCAGTGTGGCTTTCTTAAGTGCAGATCCTGCCCCTAAACATGTTTGACCCATTTGAAACAGTCATTAAGGTCATTGATGAGGGCAATGTGGTCCACACAGCGTAGCTGGACCTTGCCAATGCTTCCATACAATACCCTACGTGTTCAGTATAGATATGCTCACCAGCTTAAATATAAACCCCTATGTCAGTAGAGGGGTTGCAAACCAGACCAAGGACAGAACTGACATGGTCAGACATGCTGCAGCCATGTCAGACTACAAACCAGATATAAGTGGCATCCCACAAGGCTTGGTCCTGGGACCTCCCTCGTTTGGTATATATGTCCCATAGGTACAGGCCAACATGGAAGGACTGTGTCTGAACATGTATGCAGAGGACTACAAACTGCCCACCATATCTGAACCCCCCCAGCTGACACAAGCATCACACAAAAGGGCCACATAGAAACAGACAACTGGTGCCATAGCCATGTCAGCAAGCTAATTGCAGAAAAGTGTATAGTCAACCCCCGTGGATATGCAGTAAGTGCCCACCACTTACCACATAGGTGGTAACCCATTACATACCTAACATGTAATGAGAGACCTGGGGACACAAGGTGATAGATATCCTGCATTGGACAAACATGTGGCTGTAGTGTTCACAGAAACATACCATATACCCACCTAATCATGAAGGTTGTCAGATCTAGATAAGGGGAGGTCATTGTGGCTCTGCAGTCATCCTTCATCAGCGTTACAATTGACTACAATAGCTCCTGTGGGATGTACCTCAGCAGACACCTCCATCAACTGTAAAGTCCCCAACAGTACCTCACCAGGAGTAGCAAAGAGCTTGAACAGATGCCATGTGTTGCCTGATTAAACAAACTGCAGCTCCACACACTGCCATACTGCCCACCCAGAGGCAAGCTGTGCCTGATGTATAAAGCCATGTCCAAGCTGGAATCAATGAACATGCTGCACCTTGTACAATCTGAATGGCAGTGAGCTATGCACATGAGAGACCTGAACCCCAGCACTGACATACATAGGACAAGCTGTACTGCATGATCCATAACACAGAAGCCACCCCACTCATGAGTAAACTCCCAGTACAGGTTATCCATCGAGTCACTCATCGATTCACCTCAAGAGGAATCGTGATGAGTGGATGGGAGATGGTAGGTTTACCCTGGGTATCACTGTTATGTCACAGGTAGACGGAGGCACAGTATACTAACCATGACATATGTTATGGCAAACTCCACTTACAATGTGTCGAAGGACAAACACACTCTCTGACTAGCATTAGATATGGCCTAGGGCACATCGCTACTGTTTGCCAATGTACACCTATGTTGTGGTATACACTACCAATGTTGGACAAGCCTGGTAACAGTAGTTCATATCTGAACATAATGCAACATGGTCAGATGTGCACAACTGGCCCCTAAACAGGCTGTTGTGCTCACTATGGAAATGTAAAGCAGTGATAGGACTAAAGTCCAGTATACTGTCCACCACAGTGAAAGTACTGAACCAGTACACTATACGGTACTACAGTGTTAGGTCAGTATGAAAGGATGTTGACAACTGTATGCAAAGTATCCCATGCAAACCCTGCAGGCACAGTATAATCCCTGTTGTGTTCACACACAAAGCAGTTGGACAGTAACTACACAACATGACACACAACACACAACCATAAACGGGAGATATTGTTGAAGTTCACACACATCCACAAATGTGGTGGGCTGCAGAGTTCAACATATGGAAAGCACACACTGGGCATGCTCGCACACTTTGATAAATAAGACATATGTCAGACAACATGCCATGGGAAGGCTGAACTGGGCATGCTCACACACTTAGGCCAAATCACAGTTTAGCAGTTGGCCACACATATCTGGTATGTGTACGTGTTATTCCAGGAACCAACCACATTACAGCAATCTGCCTAGTGCACACAGTTAAATGACTACAGAGACATACGTGATATAGTGGATCCCTCCCATATGCAAACATCTTCCACAGATACACACCTTGTTCATACAAACAGGGAATGCTATGGCAATAAAGACCTGCAAACAGTCTATCAGCAACATATAATGTGCATCTGACAATTAAACATATTGGTGTAGAGGTCAACACTAGGCTGTTTGCCCTAGGGAATGACAGCTTAGCAAGAGTGTGCTTGGCGTCTGCCTCCCCAGTACAGTAGGCTACTGTGCCACTGTAAAATAGGTCACATAAGGCATCGTGTGAGGCTAGTGTGCTGTGCCTCTGTCAAGCAGGGACACAGTGGTGATCCCAGGGTTTGAATGTGCTAAGCCACATCCATGTTGTTGGTGTGTGCTGGAGGAGGGTTGCTGAGGACCTCTAACAGTAAGTGGGCGTCAATAACAGACTGAGGGGAGCCTTATCTGCATTGTCTGGACAATTTCACTGTCAACACTGTGTCGTGATGATTATGTGGGATTGAAGTGTCATGTCGGTACTGTTCAGAGATGTCCTCCCTCTGTGGGCTACAGCTCTGCAATGTATTAGCTCACTCTGTCTGTTGGACAGCTCATATATGGCTGGTGTACACCTGACAGGTGTCCTGTTGTGGAGCAGTCATGGGAATATTTGGGATAGCATGATCAATGCAAACCTTCCACATGCTCATAGAATGCAATTGTCAAGGATTATGCAGAGTGGCCAGTAAAGTCCCCCAGCATGGGTCCTTTGAAGTCTTCCACCCCAGTCTTCACAAGTGTAAAGTCTGCTTGTGATAAATACAGTTTGTTTGCAGTGACAACCTTGCCTGGAGGTGGGGATGGGATATGGATGTCCAGGGAAAGGTGGGTATGGTCAGATATCAACAATGGTGGTCTACCTCTGGTGTGGAACAGTGAGTACCCATGTTGCAGATGGTCAGGTGCAATATGTACTCCCCCATGTGGCTGTGGTGAGTGGTTCTGCCATAGCACATGGACCCACAAATTGTAGTGTCTGTAGGGTAATGTTGTAGAGGTCTGAGTAGTTCCCACACACAATATGCCTGTACCTGACGTTAACAACTGGAATGGTGTATGTGAACACCTGCATATCCTGGCACTGTTCCCAGGGAAGCAAAGTGTGTGTCCTGGATGTGGGGGGGGGGTGTTCTGGACTGGTTGTGTTGTGTGTTACAGGTCCTGTGGTCATGAAGCATGGTATAGAACATAACCTGCCAGTGCGATGTGCATATCTGACCCTGAAGTAGGTGGCTGCAAATGCATATATATGCTATCCCCCACCTGACAGGTAGTACTAGATGTACATACCTCTGTAGAAATAAAGATGTCAGCACCCTATAAATACTGCAGGTGCAGAAAAGATGCCCAGTACTTCGGATAGCACGCTACGCTAATGCGCCTCCCTCAAGTGTCATAATATAGTTAGGTAGCGGTTTGAACCATGCAAATGCTCAGTGTGTGTGTGTGTGTGTGTGTGTGTGTGTGTGTGTGTGTGTGTGTGGGTGAGCGGGGTTGTTGTGTGTGCAAGTCTGTGTGAGGGAAATGTCCCTTTTGGCAACTGGGAAAACACACTACAGGATGCACATTCCCCTTTCTAAACACTGATGATGTCAGCACCCTATAAGTAAAGCAGGAGAAGGGAAACCTCCCAGTAATGTGAATAGCGCGCTCTGCTAATGCATCCATCTCGAGTGTCATAACATAGTTAGGTAGGGGTTTGCATCCTGCAAATGCCCAGTGTGTGTGGAGGGGGGTTATTGTGTGTGCAAATCTGTATGAAAGGAATGTCCCTTTTGGCAACTAGGAGAACACACTGCAGGATGCACATTCCCCTTTCTAAACACTGATGATGTCAGCACCCTATAAGTACAGCCAGAGAAGGGAAACCTCCCAGTAATTCAAATAGCGAGCTCTGCTAATGCATCTTTCTCGAGTGTCATAACATAGCTAGATAGGAGTTTAAATCCTGCAAATGGCAAGTGTGTGTGGATGAGGGGAGTTTGCATGCTTGCGAGTCTGTATGAAAGATATGTGCATTTTGGCAATTAGGAGAACACACTACAGGATGAACATTACCCTTTCCAAACACTGATGATGTCAGCACCCTATAAGTACAGCTGGAGAAGGGAAACCTCTCAGTAATTCAAATAGGGCACTCTGCTAATGCATTTCGCTCAAATGTCATAACATAGTTAGGTAGGGGTTTGAATCCTGCAAATGGCAAGTGTGTGTGTTTAGATGAGGGGAGTTTGTGTGTGTGCAATTCTGTATGAAAGACATGTGCATTTTGGCAATCAGGAGAACACACTACATGATGCACATTACCCTTTCCAAACACTGATGATGTCAGCACCCTATAAGTACAGCCGGAGAAGAAGAACCTCCCAGTAATCCGAATAGTGTACTTCACTAATGCATCTCTCTCACGTGTCATAACATAGTTAGGTAGGGGTATGAATCCTGCAAATGACAAGTGTGTGTGTGTCAGGAGAGGGTAGTAGGGTGTGTGCAATTGCAAGTGTGAAAGAACAGTTCCTTTTGGCAACTACTACAATACAGCAGATGCTGCAAATTCCCCCAGTAAACACAGATGATGTCACCACACTATCAGTACAGCCAAACAGGGCTAATTTCCCAGTAATGCCAATAATGCGCTCCGCTACTGGGCCTATTACTACTGTCAGAGCACAGATAGGTATGTTTTGGAAACCCACAACTGCCACGTGTGGTTGTGTCACACAAAATGACCATGTGTGGGTTGTTGTTCATAACAATGCATGACATTGCTTAAACCAGCAATGGCAATGCACACATGATATATGTGTGTGACACATACACATATATACCTATGACCTTCAATAGTTACCATGTCTGACACGTGCCTCAAGTGAATAAATGGTATTTGCACTGCATAACATAATGACTGTGTCTTACTGTGCAGGGGCTGCATGCGGTATGTGTATATACAGTGTGAGTTGTATATGGTATCA
The DNA here is from genome assembly GCF_019279795.1 of Protopterus annectens. NCBI lineage: Eukaryota > Metazoa > Chordata > Ceratodontiformes > Protopteridae > Protopterus > Protopterus annectens. Next base: position 1,594,382,894 of record NC_056737.1, read on the forward strand.
TCCTAACAGCGGGGGATACACATCTGGTCTGGGCCATATAGTCTACATGTAGTCAATGAACAGGTGCTGCATGTTCCCACCTGTTGTGGGAGTGGTAACATGTTGTTCCACTGCAATTCAGTGACTACATGCTGGGGACAGCTAGTGTGTTGTTGCTACAGTAATGCTCACACACAATGTTTGGCTGGATGCAGTCCAGCCATATAAAGACATATCTAGAGACTGTCATATTCCCAGTGTTGTTGGGGAGGACAGGTGGGTTTCCTGTGTATGGGAGGGTTGTGTGTGCCAGGTTATGAACCAGAAGGCAGTCCAACACACTGTTAGCTGCACATGGATAGGCCCTGATGCTTTGTGCTGTGCCAACAACCTGGAGGTGTGTGTATCTGTGGTGCCTTTTGATACCTCCCCCCTGCTCATGTGGGGTACATGTGTAGGGGACAACAGGCATGGTATGAGGTATAACCTGGCAGTGATGGGTTGCACCTGTGAGCCGTAAATCAGGAATCTGTTACTGCACAGATATTGCAGTTTACCGTGCTGAGGACAGTGTCCAGTGCACGCATCTTGCGGTGTACACTGCTGGTGTTGTCTAGCATTACTGTTAGTGTCCTATCCCGTGTGATACCCGCGGAGGTGTCTATGTAATATGTGCCCTGCAGCAAAAGGCAGTATGTGTGTATCAAGAGGCTTCACCAATATACAATGGCCCATGGGTGACACGTGCAAGCTGCCCCTCGCAAATGATTGTGGCTTCCCTAGCATGTAAGCACACGCTGACAGCCATTGGATACCCTATGAATGACATTGGAGATTGAGCAGAATGTCAACATAGAACACCCTTCCTACATATTGTGGTAGCATACCTGGTGAGGGTATGATGGCAACCAAGGTCAGGCTCATACCAGCCCTTGCCACATGCTGAGAGAGCCCTTCTATGTTCCCTATCATGTAGTCCAGGGAGGTATGTCTCAGGTCATCCATAGTGGCATGGACAATGACTGCATCATATGTGTCCATGCCTCTGACTGACCTGTATGCATGTGTTATGTGGTGGACCATAGCACCCCACGGGCATATCACTGTGACCTTCACCATGTACAGCCTGTTGAGCGGGACCCCACTGCACCGGCCAAGAGAGGTACCTGACACATCTGTAGCAGGTGTGTTGTGTAGCCCTACAGGCTGTGAGTGTTTGGCACACGGGATGTGTGTGCCATGTGTGGCATGTGCTCTGTTCTGACTTAACGTATGCCTGTGTGCCAGTTGCAGAGGTGTGTGATGCTCAGGCAGGATGCTATTCTGAGGCTCCAAGTATGCCCCAGTGTGTTCATGTGTTTGGATTGCTGTCAGTGCAGGTCTATGTCAGACTGGTATTGTAGTCACTGTAGTATGTCATGCCACCTGACAGGGTATGGCAGTACTGGGTTCAGAGTGCTCAGTCCCCAGATTGGCTATGTGGTTGCATCTCACACATGTGTTGTACGTTCCTGGCCAGGGAGAGGGTTGACTGCATACATGTGACAGCTGTGACATTGCCACATGACTCACATATACCACAACTGGACCATAGAGGTGATTCACAGGTTACCTTTGCACATGCTACCATAGTAGTGTGATTGCCATGGTGATTACCAGCACATAGGGCCAATGGGGAACAACATACTGAAGGTGAGTATGTGTGGGTGTACTGCTTCTGATTTCATAGTGCTGGCATTTATGACTGCACGTGGGCAAATGCCAGGTAAGTCATATGCAATGTGTCACAGGCAATGTACATGCGAACAGGACAGACAGTGACATTCTGTCAAGTGAGACATTGACATACGTATATTACGCTATGCAGATGTCACTAGGAATCCACAGAAGCTCTGTAAATCTGCATTGCAGGTGGAATCAGTGTTCCAGGGAACCTCAAGCAAACATGCATGCAAACAAAGCTACAGTAAGCAGGGCTGGAAGTAGTCCATTGTACAACAAAGAAGGGGTACCACTTCCAGTAGGTAACAGTGCAAATATGCAGGCACTATAAACATGTACCCAGGAATGCACAACTCAGATATCCATGGTAAAACTGATATCTGGCTTTGCTCAGCTACATCATCCTGCTACATTTGCTTTATATAGCTATAGACAACTGTGGATGTTTGGTATTTCAGACAATCATACTATCTGCATATTGCAGACTGAGAGCAACATATCCAGATTTTGGGATACACATTCCAGCTGCAGCAACATTTTGAACACATTTCGCAGTTTGGTTCTGCTTGTCACATTCATTTCATTCTGTACTGACTGCAGTATACTTTATTCAGGGGTTATTACTACTTTATTGGTGGATTCATAACTCTTTCTCACACTCTCTCACTTGTTTTAATTTTACAATTCAGGATGGTACTTACTTCTAGGCTTTATTGACATGTTTTACCTGTAGTTATTACAATCCTTTCCAACAGTCTCACTTATGTCATGTTTCAGTATTTCAACAGGGATATATTTCACACATGTGATTTGCTCATCTTCTGCAGCTGTACTTTTCAGCCTGCTGCAGGTTGTGTACTATTATATTACAGGTGAGGCATCTTTATTTCAGACTTTATTTCAGACATTTTCATTTTTTCTGTTTGGATTACAGACTGCAACACACTTTTGTAATCAAGCAAACACTCTTACACTGTTACTTGCACATTTTATTACTTAGTGACTACACTGCACTCTTTTGCTAACTGTCATACTTTTATATTTATTTACAGTTACAGGGAGAGGATTACTGACCTGCCTGGTGGCACAACTGCACCAGCCTATCACCATAGGCTCTGCGGTTTGCAGAAAGGACACCTGCAGCTGTAATATAAATAAAGTAATATTGGAATACACATCTCCATAATATCAGCTAGGTTAATTTCTTACATACATAATTAAATGTAACTTACTCAGTAGTGGGGCATTGGGCATTTGCCGGGCCTCCTGGATCCAAAGGTTCAGTTGGTCCTGCTTACGTCTCTTCAGGTCTGCATGGTGGTGACGGACCTGCTCACCAGTCCTTCGAATCCCTGTGGCACTGGTGAGATCATGAGCCAACCGGTCCCACGCCTCAGCCCTATATGCTCCCCACAGGACCTGGCCCTGCATGAGTTGGGCCTCATGATTGTGGACAAGGAGCCAGACCATATATCTGGACTCCTCAATGACCCACCTCTGTGCTCGGAAGCAACTACCCTCACCTACTCCGAATATTCTGGCTGCAAGTTAGTTCTACAATCGGTTATGCTGTGTATTCCCGCCTATGGGGCTTATATATGCCGTTTTTCCCGCACTTATCTATGATTGGCCATTTTGGAATTGTATCAGCTTCACAAAACCTGCTTTGTCATGCTCCTCTTTCTATTCATTCCTATATATTTGCTATTACTGCATTTCTAAGTACAGCTGTCATGGCTTAGTGGTTCAGTACCTTGACTATGGTGCATGGTATCCTGGGTTGGAACCTGGCCACTGCTTTTTATATTTTATGACTGTCTAGACAGGCTAGGAGGTGTGTCTGTGTAAAGGCAGTTTTGTTACAGCTTGCTCAACGTTGCCCATCGGTTAGCTTGTTGGCACGGTGAGCAGCTCCGCACAAACGGGTTATGCTGGTTTACGCTTCATTTGGCTGTCAGCATGCATATTACGCTCAGCTCAGCTAGGGGCACACAGTTTCAGCGTGTTAAACCACGGCTCACCTACGGACACTCATTTTGCACCTGTTGAACCATTGCTCACCTACGGGCACTCAGTTTGCACCTGTTAAACCACTGCTCACCTACTGGCAGATGCACTCAACTTGTTAAACTATAGCTCAGCTATGGGCACATCTGGCATTTTTTATTATTTTGTTATCTCACATTTCTTCAAAGTAAATGGCCTATTTCATTACATTTTACATAAAATATAATTTTATATGTGTACATATATGTCAGGGACTTGTTTCGTGCTTATTTCACTAAAAATAAAAATTGATATTGTGGGGGCTCGAACCATGACTGCCTGTTCTTCAGCCGACGTCTCTACTGCTACATTATTGCTTTTTGGCTTATTTTGCATAGTTAGTTCTTATATGCTTTTCCACTTACTGCTAACTGTGGCTGAGCTACGGGCACGCCCACGCAAACAAGCGCACTCACGGGCAAACATCTTTACAGTTAAAAAAAATATAACATGTTCATTTATATAATTTTATGTTCATAGTCTGTGGGGGCATGTGTTGTGTTGTGTTTATTCACATTTCCATGTACTCTGTCGTGGAGGTTTACTTTGGGCACTTTTACTCTTCTGGGGGCGTGTCCGCTTGCAGGGCTCGGCCTACGGACACGCCCCCTACTGTCTTCCACGGACCGTGTTAGCCTTAGGTGTGATTCAGCATGCCCTCATGCATATGCATGACATGCTGACGTCACACCGTTTAACTGCAGCCTCCGTGTAAGCCTTGTATCTCTTAGACGGAGGCTTTGTGAATCCTGCCTATAGTGTTGGCAATACATGAGATATATATAATGCATATGATGAGTTTTTGCCTTGTCTGGACTTTTACTTTAATTTTTCTAAAGCATTTGATGATATTGATTACTTGCATTTCATAGATGCTTTACAAGACCTTGTAGTAGATTCTAACACTTACAAATTAATACAGGCATATGCCAGTGAATGTTTAAAAGAGCTATGATGGGAAACACATTGTTAACTTTCAAAACACTTATATATGATATCCTTCAAGGATCAGTTACTGGACTTTTGCTATTTACAACAGTATTAAATACCAGTTCAGATCAGATCTAAATATCGAATATTTATTTTTGTGTTAATGACACTGCATACATAAGCACTGGCATTACTATGGAAAATTGTTTCAATGTCCTGAAATTATCTTGTGCAAAGTTACTGACAATTAATGTGTCTGAAACAGTAGGTATACCCTTTGTTATGCACAACTCCAAAAATGTTTTTTTTTTTTAATAGGAACCAAAGGAACCCTGTTTAATTGTCCAAAATAACAGAGGAAGTAGTCAATATTTAATCAGTTGAAGTATGATTTCAATATTAATTAATTATGTAGATTAATATGTCAAGGGCAAGCTTTGGTAGGTAATACAAAATGTTGTTTGAGAAATGATGCATTAATAAGATTCTACTATAATAATTGCTCTAAGTGTAATAAACATTTTTTGCAGAAGTTAAAGGTTCTATATCATGCTACTGATGATAGGCTTACAATGTAGAGTACATCAGTGTAATCTGTACAGTTCTGAACTTGATCCAGATTTGGACAATAGGACTAAAATACATTTATTTCTCCAGGTCTTTTGGATTTGTAATACGATGATGGAAATGGACCCCATTCCTAAGTCAAAGTATGATTAAAGTTCTTGAAATTAGCATTGTTTCAGTCTTTCATGTTAGTCAGAGGTGCTGTTCGCAACACTCATAATGTGCCCAGTACTGACTCCTTCTGCAATTCATATGTAATTACATATATCAGTAACATACCTAAGTATGATTGTAAATTCTGTTTTATAAGACCGGTTGCTCCTACTACTATTGGAACTGTCTAGGCATCCTTCCACATTGCCCTCATTTCTGCATGCAAATCCTAGTATTTTAAGACTGTAAGTAAGACACTGAGTCACTGGGTATAGCAATTTCAATGATCAATGCTACTTTTGTCTTCTTTTTATGGATTACTTTATCTGGTTTTCTTACATCTGTTTTTTGAACTGTTAGTAATGGGTGATCCCATCCACAGTGGTGGTGCTGCGGTAGCGTTGTCGCCTCACAGTAAAGACGCTGTCTGGTTTGATTCTCAGCTAGAGTGTCTTCTGCGTGGAGACATGCATGAATGGGCGTACCTTCGTTGAAGATTGTGCATCAGGGCTGGTAACTCGGCACGTAAAAATCAACTACCAATCATTAGCGGATCGGTGTTCCGCTGTGGCGACCCCTAACCAGGAAAAGCCAAAAGACACAACAACAACAACAAGTAATGGGTGATCCCATATGATATAAACTTTATCATTTTCTATAATTCTTTGCTTTGTGGGTCATGTTTCCAGTGTTTTTCAGCTACTTCAATCCCCAATGCAACAGTCTTGCCACATTATTATGCCTTTCAATATACAGTCCTTCTGCCATTAGTATATCACAACCAGCAACAAGATGTGTGACTGTTACCATTTCCAATTCTGTTTTACAATACCTACATTTGTCTGTATCGACCACATGTTCAATGAACCTCATAAACCAACATGTATATAGCCCACTATCTTGGGCCACCAATATCTTACTTTTGCCTTTTTGTTTTAAATTCACCTTTCCTTAACCATTCCTGCAATCTATCCTGATAAACATGAGGTTGTTACAAGAGTTTTCTTTATTTGCAACTATTCTTATGCATCTTCCAAATTTCTTGCCTTCTCTTCTGATCAATTCTTTCTTTTTGTTTTTGGCACATTCAGTTGCTGCCTGATTTTTATATACTTCTGGTTTGATTTCCATTCCTGCTTGACACCGATATGCTTCTGCTAAACTAAGCAGGAAAGTCATGTTAAACTTATTCGCCTGTTTTAAAACTTTCACTACATTTGGGTCTTTTGAGGTCAGCAGATACGTATGCAGTCCTATGATTGCAGATTTATACATGTAATCAATTTCTAAGAAGCCCACACCTCCTTCAAACGGGGAATATATAATCTTGGTATGCACTGATATTTATAAATCATTTGATAAGCATGAAACATCGTGCTTGTTTTCCTGTCCAACTGATCCAGCACCCTTTAGGACCAGTCAGTCACTCCAAAACTGTAAGTTAGGACAAGAAGAGTAAATTGGTTTCAGGACAGGAAGAGTAAATTGGTTATAATTTGGACTTTGTTCCTAGATGTCGGCACTGCTTTCAGTATTAATTTTAGTCTTTCGAAACATTCCTTACTAAGTTTAATTCAAATTTGTTCATGTTTTATTGTTGATCCTTTATCAGTTCCCAAATATTTATACATTCCATCTTAATCAAGTTCTTTTATATCACATTGCTATCCCAGGCTGGTGTTTTCTTGGCGCTGCAGTTTTCCTTCTTGAAAGGTTTCTTTTGCACATTTATCAATACCAAACAATATTCTTATATCATCTGAAAAAAGTTTTGACCACTTGTAGTTGTGCTTTCAGTTCCTCATCTGATGAACTAGACAGTTTTAAATCATCCGCAAAAAAGAAAATAAGAAGTCTTTACACTTTATTGTTTTTTGGGAGCCAAATTGTAGCCATAATCTAATCTGTTATGTAGACACCTTAGTGGATTAAGGGCAAGACAAAAGAGCAGCGGTGGCAAAGAGTCACCCTGGAATATGCCCCTATGAATTTTTATCCCTGGAATAATAATTTATCCTTTATAATGACAACTGCAAAGTGGTTTGCCACTGTTTCATGGTTGCTGTAATGTAGTGTAGGCTGTATTTTATACATCAGGAACAAACCACTTGCTGACAAACAGGATAAACGCCCAGTGCTCCAGAAAAACTTAAATAATATTAATGAAACCAAAAGGAGCAACTAGGCTGATGCAGAGTCACAAGTAGAAATACATTTTTTGAACATCCTGACATGCACACTAACTTTAGCATACGTGCTGTAGCTACCTGTGATACTACTCATATAGTTTATTTGGCAGTGTGCCAAATATGTGATGCATTTTATGTTGGCAAAACCAATCGTCGTTTTAAAGACAGGATAAGAGAACATCTTTACCACATTAGGAAGGCTTCACCTCACAATGCCTTAGCTAAGCCCAAGCAGGTCCTGAACATTATTTCCTATTTAGAGCTCTTGAGAATATTAAACCCAGTATACGAGGAGGTGACATCAGGAACCATACTGAGAGTAAGGAGAGTATGTGGATAGTTAGATTGAGAGCAGACAGGGGTTTAGGTCTCAATGAGAGAGCCTCCATTAAACCTATGTTAAACAAACGGAGGAATGTTTGTAGATTTTATAATAAATGATGGAACATATATGTTTTACCCTTGAAATAGATTTCTTTTGATATATATATTTATATATACATATTTATTAGAGCATCTTGAGTGTTCATGGAGAGTTTGTATATGTTTTTTATATGTTTTTTATATTCACTTTGTCATTTTATACATCTTAGCATGTTTATATGTGCATATATCTTTAAGCTTAGATTAACTCATGAATATGTAACAAGAAGCAGCCAATAGGAGATGTTTTAACTGTATAAATGTAGCCTATGTACTTGAAGGTCTTTGTTACATGATCTGATGAAGCTCAAATGAATGAGTGCTTATCTGACCTGCAGTGGAATTAAAGTTGGATTTTAACCTGAGGATTTTGCCTTTCATTTGGATTTTAACCTGAGGATTTTGCCTTTCATTTCTACTTGTGACTCTGCATCAGCCTAGTTGCTCCTTTTGGTTTTATTAAAATGTATTTTATACATGTTTAAGCACTCTGTTATTCATGAATGTGGGATACTGTCAAATGCTTTTTTTTCGTCTATCCATGCCATACTTAGATTCTTCACCTTTTTACAATATTACATTATGACTTTATTTTTATTTCCTGTACTGAGTGTTTTATATGGAATGGTACCTTTCTGTATATTATAGATATTTATTCTAACTACTACTGTCTTTCGACTTTTCCCAGTTAGGTGTCACCACAGCGGAACTTTGGTCCGGTAATGATTGGCAATGGATTTTTACGGTGTCGAGTTGCCAGCCCGGCGCCCAACCTTCAAAGAAGGCACATCTACACACACACACCTACCTGCATGTCTTTAAATTCATTCGTCTGCAGGGAAGACATGCAGACTCTGTACAGAAGGTGCTCTAGCTGAGATCCGAAGCAGAGAACCTCTTGCTGTGAGGCAAAAATGCTAACCACTGCACCACCGGTCTAACTAATTAAATTAAAACCAAAATTGCTACTATATCCCCTTGGGAAATTCTTCAAATAAGTTAAACCAAGATTCAGAAATGTACACCTTACTTGGCTGTATATGTTTCAAAACATTTTTTTTAATATACATTATGGGCTCTTTGTGATACGACATTAAACATGCTTTGAAATCTGTATTTGTTCATAGAGATGTTTTCTTTTCTACTGACACATATAATTGATTTGCTATGGTTAATGTTCCTGGAATTCTTGAAAAATATTTTGCCTAATACATTTCAAACAATCCAAGAAACCTGACACTTAGTACTTTTAGGTGTACACTCTCCATAGTCTACCACAAGTGATCTAAGATATGAGGGCATTAAGATATATTTATATATTTTTTGATTGCATGGTAACAACAATTATTGCCTTCACTGTAACAAAAAGAAATCCTGTGTAAGTTTATTTACTTATTCATTTATCCATTTGTTATATGGCTAAGTGAGGTTTTTCAGCTACAACACTCAGTTGCAATTACCAGTTACAAGAAAATGAAAAGGAAATGTTCAAAACAAATAGATCGGTAGATATGACTATCCCACATTCATGATCAATTTCAATGATCAATGCTGCTTTTGTCTTCTTTTCATGGATTACTTTATCTGGTTTTCTTACATCTGTTTTTTGAACTGTTAGTAATGGGTGATCCCATCCACGGTGGTGGTGCTGCGGTAGCGTTGTCGCCTCACAGTAAAGATGCTGTCTGGTTCGATTCTCAGCTAGAGTGTCTTCTGCGTGGAGACATGCGTGAATGGGCATACCTTCGTTGAAGGTTGTGTATCAGGGCTGGTAACTTGGCACGTAAAAATCAACTACCAATCATTAGCGGATCGGAGTTCCGCTGTGGCGACCCCTAACCAGGAAAAGCCAAAAGACACAACAACAACAACAAGTAATGGGTGATCCCATATGATATAAACTTTATCATTTTCTATAATTCTTTGTGGGTCATGTTTCCAGTGTTTTTCAGCTACTTCAATCCCCAATGCAACAGTCTTGCCACATTATTATGCCTTTCAATATACAGTCCTTCTGCCATTAGTATATCACAACCAGCAATAAGATGTGTGACTGTTACCATTTCCAATTCTGTTTTACAATACCTACATTTGTCTGTATCGACCACATGTTCAATGAACCTCGTAAACCAACATGTATATAGCCCACTATCTTGGGCCACCAATATCTTACTTTTGTCTTTTTGTTTTAAATTCACCTTTCCTTAACCATTCCTGCAATCTATCCTGATAAACATGAGGTTGTTACAAGAGTTTTCTTTATTTGCAACTATTCTTATGCATCTTCCAAATTTCTTGCCTTCTCCTCTGATCATTTTTTTCTTTTTGTTTTTGGCACATTCAGTTGCTGCCTGATTTTTATATACTTCTGGTTTGATTTCCATTCCTGCTTGACACCAATATGCTTCTGCTAAACTAAGCAGGAAAGTCATGTTAAACTTATTCGCCTGTTTTAAAACTTTCACTACATTTGGGTCTTTTGAGGTCAGCAGATATGTATGCAGTCCTATAATTGCAGATTTATACATGTAATCAATTTCTAAGAAGCCCACACCTCCTTCAAACGGGGAATATATAATCTTGGTATGCACCGATATTTATAAATCATTTGATAAGCATGAAACATCCTGCTTGTTTTCCTGCCCAACTGATCCAGCACCCTTTGGGACCAGTCAGTCACTCCAAAACTGTAAGTTAGGACAAGAAGAGTAAATTGGTTTCAGGACAGGAAGAGTAAATTGGTTATAATTTGAACTTTGTTCCTAGATGTCGGCACTGCTTTCAGTATTAATTTTAGTCTTTCGAAACATTCCTTACTAAGTTTAAATCAAATTTGTTCATGTTTTATTGTTGATCCTTTATCAGTTCCCAAATATTTATACATTCCATCTTAATCAAGTTCTTTTATATCACATTGCTATCCCAGGCTGGTGTTTTCTTGGCGCTGCAGTTTTCCTGCTTGAAAGGTTTCTTTTGCACATTTATCAATACCAAACAATATTCTTATATCATCTGAAAAAAGTTTTGACCACTTGTAGTTGTGCTTTCAGTTCCTCATCTGATGAACTAGACAGTTTTAAATCATCCGCAAAAAAGAAAATAAGAAGTCTTTACACTTTATTGTTTTTTGGGAGCCAAATTGTAGCCATAATCTAATCTGTTATGTAGACACCTTAGTGGATTAAGGGCAAGACAAAAGAGCAGCGGTGGCAAAGAGTCACCCTGGAATATGCCCCTATGAATTTTTATCTCTGGAATAATAATTTATCCTTTATAATGACAACTGCAAAGTGGTTTGCCACTGTTTCATGGTTGCTGTAATGTAGTGTAGGCTGTATTTTATACATGTTTAAGCACTCTGTTATTCATGAATGTGGGATACTGTCAAATGCTTTTTTTTCGTCTATCCATGCCATACTTAGATTCTTCACCTTTTTACAATTTTACATTATGACTTTATTTTTATTTCCTGTACTGAGTGTTTTATATGGAATGGTACCTTTCTGTATATTACAGATATTTATTCTAACTACTACTGTCTTTCGACTTTTCCCAGTTAGGGGTCGCCACAGCGGAACTTCAGTCCAGTAATGATTGGCAATGGATTTTTACGGTGTTGAGTTGCCAGCCCGGCGCCCAACCTTCAAAGAAGGCACATCTACACACACACACCTACCTGCATGTCTTTAAATTCATTCGTCTGCAGGGAAGACATGCAGACTCTGTACAGAAGGTGCTCCAGCCGAGAATCGAAGCAGAGAACCTCTTGCTGTGAGGCAAAAATGCTAACCACTGCACCACCGGTCTAACTAATTAAATTAAAACCAAAATTGCTACTATATCCCCTTGGGAAATTCTTCAAATAAGTTAAACCAAGATTCAGAAATGTACACCTTACTTGGCTGTATATGTTTCAAAACATTTTTTTGAATATACATTATGGGCTCTTTGTGATACGACATTAAACATGCTTTGAAATCTGTATTTGTTAATAGAGATGTTTTCTTTTCTACTGACACATATAATTGATTTGCTATGGTTAATGTTCCTGGAATTCTTGAAAAATATTTTGCCTAATACATTTCAAACAATCCAAGAAACCTGTCACTTAGTACTTTTAGGTGTACACTCTCCATAGTCTACCCACAAGTGATCTAAGATATGAGGGCATTAAGATATATTTATATATTTTTTGATTGCATGGTAACAACAATTATTGCCTTCACTGTAACAAAAAGAAATCCTGTGTAAGTTTATTTACTTATTCATTTATCCATTTGTTATATGGCTAAGTGAGATTTTTCAGCTACAACACTCAGTTGCAATTACCAGTTACAAGAAAATGAAAAGGAAATGTTCAAAACAAATAGATCGGTAGATATGACTACAGAGATTAATAATCCCATTTATTTTATCCTGAAAACCTAGTCTCCTAACAAACTAAGGGTCTATATCACATTATCGGATGATGAAAAGAGCGAATGCTCTTTCATTGATCTGATAATGTCGAAAGGAGAAAAAAGCGAAGTCACGGAACATCGATTTTTTTTCCCAGGGAAAAAAATTGGTATGCCGTCTTCGGGACTTTGCCATTTCCTCCACTATGGTGCGATCTTGGAGTTAGTATATTTAAGTAGGGGCGGTGTGGGGGGCACAGCTTGTGTTTAAACTTTTTTTGTGTGTGTGTTACATGTGCTCACTTTTTTGTTGTTTCGATATTATCAGTTTGATGAAACAGCATTCTCTCTTTTCATTGTGCGATAATATGATATAGACACCAAACTAAGGAGTAAAGATTTCAGTGATCCAATGGATCATATAACAGAGGTTTAGTAAGTATCACATTAATTGTCTGAGCAAATGACGAAAGATCTCCAGGATGAATGTGACCAAGCTGTCACTGTGGTCATGAATAGCAAAATGTTCTATCTTCCTAATTAATTGCATTGTGTCAGGCAGTAACAGATAAAAATAGATGTCAGAGTTAAATCTATTGAGCTGACTCTTCTAAAGGTATTACCCACATAAAGATCTTAACCTGCTACACAAGAAGGATGCACAGCACTTGAATGTAAAGGATGGGATGCAAATTTAAGTTCCCCCCACATTTTAATCCCCCCTGAGATTCATCTCTGAGTTGTTTTATCACCTTGTAGCCTACTTTATCTCCATATGCGGATGGAGATAATCAAAGCTAAGGGTGCATGGTTTTCTCTGCAGCTGATCTCCTGTTCCTATTCACATTCCCACAGTATCTTGGAACACATTACCTAGATAGAAAGACCCATGTCTCCTCCATAATTCTTTTTATGCTGTAGGAAGAAGATGCAATACACAAATATCTCCCTCAGGGCAGTTTAGTATGCTTGGATGAAAACAGATATGTCTCTTGCATGTCGTAAATATATGGCTGTGCAATGTATTTGTAATTATATTAGTAGTCTGGCTCCTTTAATTAAAATGTTGAACCCATTACCACCCAGAGATACTAATTTCATATTTTTGTGAGTCTGTAACAGGTTATGAGACCTTTAAGTTGTATACCACAATAGACAGAACCATTTGTAACATAATGCTGATCAGGGTAACAGTGCACATAGACAAGCACTGGGTAACAGTGCACATAGACAAGCACTGGGTAACAGCGCACATAGACAAGCACTGGGTAACGGTGCACATAGACAAGCACTGGGTAACGGTGCACATAGACAAGCACTGGGTAATGGTGCACATAGACAAGCACTGGGTAACGGTGCACATAGACAACTACCAAATATTCAATATGGCTAAAAAAGTAACTCTGTAAAAAAGTTGTCAATGACACCTTTCAATGAGATATGCATTACCAGTCCCATTCTCTCAATGACAGCTCCCAATCACAATTCTGAGGAATGAATTGAATCAACATGGCAGATCTAATACATGCTAGTACGTGATAACTCTACTACAGCTAAAGCTAAAGCACTCTGCAATACACTCCCAGGAATGCCTGTACTTTCTATCATGAAAGTAGTGTACACATACATTCTGCAACTCCCTAAAGCTAACTTTACATAAATGATTACCTCCTGTTATGCACTGCAAATTAAAACTGTTATTCCAGCTGTCCATTTCAATGTATTTAAAAGGCTTACCTTTTCAAACCATGCAGAACAGTGGCAGAGAGTTTTTACAGGTACCCAGTATCATGTTTTTCAAAACAATTTGCCCCCACAGTATGTTACTTAGGTTTACTATCAATATCTTGCACTGATATTGGGCGAGTTATCATATTTCCAAACCAGAATATCAGAAATCAAATCATAGAACAAAAAAAAGACAGAAGGAGGTATTTTGAAAAAGTCAACATCTCAGAAATGTCGACTTTATCGAAAATACCACACTTCCAGTCAACAGCAAAGAACGTTTTTGCAGGGGGCGCACCCACACCCCCTGCTCCTTATATATAAAAACTCTGAGATCACACTACAGTGAGGGAAAGGGTACATTTCCTGATCCCCATTATAGTGCGATCTGCATTAAAACTGCTGAAATTCACAACAGCAAATGTTAGAGTGCATTCACTGTTGTGCATTTCAACATTTTTTCGTTACTTCCTAATGCCTAATTGGGCGTTCACACTTACGAAACTTAAACAAAGTCCAATCATCGTTTTTATAGTCAACCTGTTACTTATATACCCTAAAACTACACCTGCACATCCATGAGTTAAGGGAAACAAAAATTACTGCACTACAGTTGAAAATACACAAGCCAACCACATCACCAGTTGATTAAAGACCAATAAGCTGCACATCTGAAACCATGTACAGTAACCATGTGTGTGTGTGTGTGTGTGTGTGTGTGTGTGTGTGTGTATACAGAGAGAGAGAGACAGAGAGACAGACATCTCTCTGTCTCTACTGAAATATATATATATATATATATATATATATATATATATATATATATATATATATATCATCATCATCATCTTTCGGTTGTTCCCGTTAGGGGTCACTACAGTGGATCATCTGTTTCCATTTCTTCCTGTCCTCTGCATCTTGCTCTGTCACACCAACCACCTGCATGTCCTCTCTCACCACATCCATAAACCTTATCTTTGGCCTTCCTCTTTTCCTGTTACCTGGTAGCTTCATTCTTAGCATCTTTTTCCCAATATACTCAGCATCCCTCCTCAGCACATGTCCAAACCAATGTAATCTTGCCTCTCTGGATTTGTCTCCAAACCTTCCAACATGGGCTGACCCTCTAATATACTTATTCCTAATCTTGTCCACCCTTGTCACACCCAGTGCAAATCTTAACATCTTTAACTCGGTCACATCCAGCTCTAACTCCTGCCTTTTTGTCAATGCCACTGTCTCCAACCCATATAACATAGCTGGTCTCACTACCCTCTTGTAGATCTTCCCTTTCACTCTTACTGGTACTCGTCTGTCACAAATCACTCCTGACACTCTTCTCCACCCACTCCATCCTGCCTGTACTCTCTTCTTCACCTCTCTTCCACTCTCACCATTACTCTAAACTATTGATCCCAAGTATTTAAACTCATCCACCTTCACCACCTCTACTCCTTACATCCTCACCATTCCTCTATTATCCCTCTCATTCACACACATTATTCCTGCTGACCTTCATTCCTCTTCTCTCAAGAGCATATCTCCATATCTCCAGGGTCTCCTCCACCTGTTCCCCTACTCTCACTACAGATCACAATGTCATTTACAAACATCATAGTCCATGGGGACTCCTGTCTGATCTTGTCTGTCAACCTGTCCATCACCACTGCAAATAAGAAAGGGCTCAAAGAATTGATCCTTGATGTAATCCCACCTCCACCTTAAACGCATCAATCCCACCGCAGACCTCACCACTGTCACACTACCCTCATGCATATCCTGTACCACTCTTACATACTTCTCTGACACTCCCGACTTCCTCATACAGTACCACAACTCCTCTTTAGGCAC
The DNA here is from genome assembly GCF_019279795.1 of Protopterus annectens. NCBI lineage: Eukaryota > Metazoa > Chordata > Ceratodontiformes > Protopteridae > Protopterus > Protopterus annectens. The sequence continues at coordinate 1,594,398,879 of NC_056737.1, forward strand.
CCCGTCACATATATATATATATATATATATATATATATAAATATATATATATATATATATATATATATATATATATATATAAATATATATATATATATATATATAGATATATAGATATATAGATATATATATATATATATATATATATATATATATATATATATATATATATATAGCTATAAACATATGTATATATACATATAGAAAGAGAGAGACAGAGAGATCTATATCTATGACTATATATAGATCTCTCTCTCTCTCTCATATATATATATATATATATATATATATATATATATATATATATATATGGGTCTACTGTTTGTCGAAAAATCACTTTGTCAACAAACACAAAGTCGAGCCCACTTAAGCGAAAGTGCCCTTCAACGAAAGTGCACTTTCGCAAAAGCCGATTCATTGAATCGGACAAAAACTAAATAAATACTACAAGCAGAGTTTTGCAGGGGGCAAGCTCTCCTGCATCCCTCATGTGGGAGGCTGTGCCCCCCACACCCCCACTACTTAAATATATTAACTCCAAGATTGCACTACAGTGTGGAAAAGGGTATATTTCCTTATCACCACTGTACCATGCTTCAGTGAATTGCCTTTCGCAGAAGTGTACTTTTGTTGATTTTTCGACAAACAGAAGTAGGTCCATATATATATAAATATATATATATATATATATATATATATATATATATATATATATATATTTATACCTGAGATGATCAAAGACCACATCATCTCGACAAAATGGAGTTAATCGACAGACCGGATCAACAATATTCTTCCCATGGTAAGTAATTACTCATTCAACAACACACAAGACCTAAACCACACCATTCTAAACCCACCCAGGTGGGGAGGGTTACAGGCCCTGCCACCCCACCCCAACACTACCCAAATAGCAAAGACCTCTAAGGCAAAATGCACTCAACCACTACAACACAACACTAATCCCGAGACACATAACTCTCCTGAACAGTGTGCCACTCAACCAAAGCCCTTAAGACAAAACCGCATGCCCCTCACACTAGTCATAGGTGACTCGATAGTGAGGCACACTGATGTCCCACTCAATAGGTTGAATAAGGAGAAAATAACAGTCAGCTGCCTGTCAGGTGCCAGGATCCGCCACATAAAGCATGCTCAGGTCCCTCAAGAACAGGTACAAATATGACTCTGTTGTACATGTGGGTGTGAATGACCTGAGACATTCCTCTCTGGACTACATGAAAAGAGACATGAAGGAGCTCTCAGATTATGTAGCCCAGGCGGGTATGACCCTAGCCCTGAGCAGCATCCTACCACCACCCAGAATAATACCACAGTACAAGCAGAAAATGATTGATTTCAACAATTGGCTAAGTTTCTGGTTTCATTCTAAGGGGATCCAGTATCTGTCTGCCTGGGATGACATGATTGACAGACCTCGATGCTTTGCCAGAGATGGCTTACATCTGTCACCCCTGGGCTTCTGGATACTGGCCAAGGCTCTTGCCACCCCTATAGTGCCTTTTTAGGCAGTGTTCAAACGACCAAGTACCACTGTAACAGCTACAAACAAATGTAATCTGAGGGTCATGCTGCTCAATGCTAGAAGTCTAAATCTCAAAATGCACTCACTTGAAGCACTCCTTAAAATGGAGAACATCGACATTTGTGCTGTAACAGAGACCTGGTTCACGGCAGCAGAAAGTACCCCTGCACTACCAGGCTATAACTCATTCCACACCTCTCGGCCCCAGAACTTGGACCGAAGCTCCAAAGGCGGTGGTGTTTCAATATTCATGAAGGATGTGCACACCTCCAGACTGGTAGCCCAACATAATGCATCAGAGATACTTCAGGTGCAGCTAGCATTGAGTAAGACAGTGATTCAGGTGGTAGCCTGTTATAGGTATCCAACCATGTCCCAAGACACTCACTCCACATTCCTAAGCACCCTGGAGAATATTAGAGTACAACCTAACACTCCCATACTGGGTGACTTCAACTACCCCTCCATTAACTGGGAAAACTACTCGTACCAATACACTTGCCAAATGTTTCATGCAATTCATTAATTCCAATGCCTTGGACCAGCTCATTCTTACCCCCACTTGAGGTAGAAACATTCTTGACCTGGTCATTACTAACATTGGTGATTATTGCTCTACACCAATAGTCAACTCTTCCATGGTTAGATCCAACAACAAACTAATCACCTTGGAAATCTACATCCCCACCCCAGCAAAGGTAACCACCATGAAAAACTTTTCCAAAGCTAACTTTGGGCTCCTAAGAACAGAGGTGGCTAACTTCACGGCACCCATGCAAATGAAAAATAGTTGCATGACCGCCGAATCATACACCAATGCACTGTACAAACACATACACAAATGCATGGACCTCACCATACCCAACAGAACTAAAATGCTCCCCTGCAAAAAAAGGAAGCTAATCTGGTGGTCCCCTGCCATAAACAAACTCTACAAAAGAAGGAGGAAACTGATACAGAATAAGGTGAAGTCCCAAGACTGGAAAAACTCCCTTATCAACCTCAACAAAAAGTTGATATCCCTCATCAAATCCTCTAAAGCTAGCTATGAAAACAGAATTGCAGCAGATAGTAAGGACAATCACAAGCCTTATGTAAAGAACCTCCACGGCAATGCCCAGATTTGCTCTGAGCTACTGCACAATGGTACCTCCTATACCGAGCCAATAGATAATGCCAATATACTGGCCGACAGATTCAGTGCCAACTTTAACCCCCCAAAGGACCAATCACAATACCAGTAGATAGCCAGGCACCCAGTATTACTGCTGCACATGTTAAAACATCACTGCCTAAGGCCAAGATTACAGCTTCTATGGTTCCTGACAATATCCCTGACTGTGTTCTACATGAACTACAGAGTGAACTGGCACCTCACCTGTGTGCCCTGTTCAATCACAGCCTCACCTTAGGCTTTGTCCCTACCAAATGGTGCACTGTTATAGTCATCCCTCTCCACAAAGGAGAAGTGACTACAAACCCTGGGAACTATCGGCACATTAGCCAGACAAGTCTGATATGCAAAGCTATGGAACGCATCATCATGGACCTAATAAACAAGGATATAGGGAATCTCCAAACTCTGGATCCCACACAGTTTGGTTTTGTGAAGGGTAGATCATGCCTGCTCAACTTGATCAACTTCTTCGAGTCAGTCACCAGAGCTTTGAATGAAGGCAAAGTGGTTTATACAGAATACCTTGATCTGGTCAAGGCCTTTGATACCATTCCCCACTCAGGAATCATAGAAAAACTTACTAATCTAGGCATCAACCCCTATATCACTAAGTGGGTTGCAAACTGGCTCACAGATAGAACCCACAGTGTGAAAGTAGCTGACTCCAAGTCAGACTGCCGACCAGTCACAAGTGGAGTCCCACAGGATTGGTCCTGGGTCCTCTCTTGTTTGGTATCTACTTCTGAGAAGTCCAGGCCAACACAAAGGGACTCTGGCTGACAAAGTTCACAGATGATTGCAATTTGGGAGCCATTATTAACTCCCCAAGTGATGTTGACATCCTACAGAAAAGCCTCACTGAGACCAACGACTGGTGTCAGAACCATGGCCTTAAGCTCAATGCCAAAAAATGTGTCATAATCCCCTTTGGGAAAAACCCAGTTCGCATGAACTACCACATCGATGGTAGTCCACTGAACACAGAATGCGTTATAAGAGACCTGGGAACACAGGTTGACAGCAACCTCTCTTTTGACCACCACACTGATACTGTGGTCAGAAAGTCCTTCTATGTGGCACATCTCATTACTAAGGGTTTTGCATCCAGGAAGAAAGAGGTCATTGTCTCCCTCTACTCTTCCCTCATTAGGCCAATCATTGAGTACAATGCCCCATTTGGCATGTACCTCACTAGACACATGCAACAGCTGGAAAGGCCTCAAAAGTACCTCACAAAGAGGATCCTAGGCCTTAAACACATGTCCTACACGGACAGACGAAAAAAACTCCAGCTATTCTCTGTCTCGTATCATCTATTAAGAGGCGATCTCTGCTTGACTTAGAAATCCATGTCTGACTCAGCTCTGTTAGAAATGTTACATCTAAAGAAATCCTAATCCCTCCGCACCACACACTCCAGAGACCTCAACCTCATTACCACAATCAACAGAACATGCTGGTGAGACAGGTTCATAACCCGGAGACTGCCCATGCTATGGAATAGACTTCCCATACATGTCAAGCAGAGCACCTCACTGGCCCTCTTCAAGCGAAATCTTGATGAGTGGATGGGAAATAGGAAGTTCACCCTGGGGATCACTCCAGTGGCTCTACTTGGTAGAGGCACTGAGAACTAATGTCAGGCGGCACGATGCCAGGGCACGTCTATGGGCTAGGCTTGTAAAGGCTCCAGGGCCATTAGCCTAGTACAAACCTATGAACCTATGAACAACCTGTGAAATCCATGAGTGATATAGCTTCCTCATGGGCAGTTGCCCATTTGCATACCCTTCTCCACTGTAACTTCATTATAAGCACTCTCAACACATATGTGACTGTAGGATTTCTCCTGGTGAAGTGCAGAGGATCAGTTATGTTAACAGTTGCTAGGACAGCACCACTCTGCATAAAAAAAAGAAGCAAAACAAAAATAGACAATTTGTGGACAGGATTATTTTATTGCAACTCTGTTGTAACACACACATCTTCCTGGATTTTAATGGGTAGACTATCCCTAGAGATATCTGCTTGTTGGCAGCTAGATTTTAAACTCACCAACTATTCTTAGCTCCAGTCTACTACTTTTTAATTTACCTTTCATGTCCTTGCCAGTTTTCTGCATGGTACAAATCTCATTATGAAAGTCAGAAACAACACATCACTCAGGCGTCTTCTGTCCATATCATTTGTAACCTAGTCAAAGAAAATGATAAAGACGCACCATGAAACTGTGGTTTGCCCATCTGCAAGACAGTTTGTAATTTGGAATACAGCCTGTCTGAATTATGGGGTCTTAAGATTGATCACTGGCATGGGAAACAGAGTTTGAGGGCTGTACCTGTTTAGCTCCTTCCTGTTTCCACCCTTGTGCATAGTGATTCTGCCATATTTACCAAAAATCAAAATAACAATGACTACAAACAGTTTAAATAATATTCGGCTCAAAAGACTATGTGAAGACCAATTTCACAGTTCAAAACTGAGAGTGCATATGCCAAGTAATTTGACATCTAGTGAAAAATGCATCTTGACAACTTGGTGAAGAACAAAAATTTGCGTGTCATGAAACCTAACAAGGGAGATGGGGTTGTGATAACGGACACTATGTGTTATTTGACCAAAATGTTTCAAGTTCTTTCTGATGAGCACACCTACAGGAGAGTTTCTACAAATGAGATTACCATAGCTTACAGCAAAATTAATTTTTATTGATTTGGTCTTCCAGGGTCTCTTGGGTGGAAATGGAAGGAATTATTTAAAGGTTTCTTGGCCTGTAATTCCATCCATATTCGGCATTCCCAAAATTCATAAAGTGCCAGAGGGATCCCCCTTTGAGACCTACTGTGGCAGCAAGACAGTCTAAAACTGAACCTTTGTTTGAATTTGTTGATGCTAAGTGCAAGGGGCTATTAGCAGCCCATCTGCAGATTTTAAGGCACTCGTTGCATCTGCTCAAGAATTTAAGTTCACTGGCATTTAATGAGGATGTGTTGTTCATCACGGTGGACATCGTGAACTTATTTTCGGTTATTTCTCTGATTGTTTCAGGAAGTTTTTAACTGGCCATGCTTTCCTTACTAATAATGAAATTCTGGTTATTGAGACCCTTTTAGAACTGATTTCAGAAAACAACTACATGTTCTTCAAAGAGGAATACTTCCACCAGATTTCTGATGTAGTGATGGGGGCACCATGTGCCCCTATTTATGCCAATGCTGTATTAGCTATTTGGAAAGAAATAAATGCCTTTGCCTCTGACTATTTCACCCATATTTATGCTTACTATAATTTTATAGAAGGGGACTGTTCATCAGTGGAATGAATTTTTGGCCATATGGGAGGAATCAATTGACTTTTTTGGCTCTTGTACCATCATTTTTTTGGATATTACATTGACTAAGGATTTGGTCAACAAGAGATGTAGTTCCATTATTTATCATAAGGAGATGTTTTTGAACTCTTATTGGTATTTTACAAGTTGTTACCTCCTCCATCAGAAGAGGTCCATAGTTAAAGAGCAGATGGTACATTTGTAGCAGCTGACTACTGATAATGTCTTTCTGAGAGAATTATGTTTTTTGTGTTCCATGTTTTTTGACAGAGGATACCCAAAGGGTCTCATAGATGACATCAGAGATGATATTTTGAAACTACAGCCTGTTAAGTTTGCTCCCATCCTGGGTGGTTGCCACACCAATGGAACTGCAGTCCAACCAGTGGGACTTTGGGTCACTGGAATGTCGGTTTGATTCATGGTAGCTTGGTGTAAGCCCTTACTAGCTGGGCTTTTCCATTCCTTTTAGTAGTGATGTGAATAGATATATCAAAAGGAACTGGGACTTGGTGTTCAGTGGAGAGTTGAGAATGATTTTGGGAAAACAACCTACTATTGTTTTTAGTAGGGGAAGAATTTAAATAACCTTTTGGAAGGATATCAACAAGGGCAAAGTACTTATGTAGGCAATAACCACATGTTTGCTTTTAGACATTGCAAACATACATGAGTGCCCATATGCATCAGTAAAGGGTTACAATCGGACCCTAGCTAGCCCTGGGAGGTGAAGTTGTGACACTATTGGGATGGTTTATCTTGTGTACTGTACAGCATGTGAAGTATTGTATGTGGACAAAACAAACAGAAAACTGAAGGAGAGGATTTGGAGGACACGCTTATGATATAAAGAAGAGTAAGCCCACAAATGCCTTAAGTAGACACTCAGGGCTGTGTGTTTTCTTAAAAAGTTTGTATTTTTCCTTATTGATAAGGTAAATGCAAGGGACATGGGGGAGACATAGATATATGTCACACACACCCATGTTTGAATGATAATATTTCTATCAAGAGTGTCTTGAAGGCAAGAACAAATGTTCTGTAACCGTATTACATCTCTAAGCAGTGATTGTTTATATTTATATCTTGATCATTTTTATGATTATTGTGGTTCTTATGTAAGTTGTGTAACAATTTTTTTATTCATTTATTTTTTTTAGAGAGTGGGTTCCTTTAAAACTGCATCCAAAGTGTTTTTATTCATGTGGAGGTGTTCATGATTGGTTGTGTTGTACTTAATTTGGTATTTAAACTATCTTTCAATTGTTTAGCATTAACTCTGATAAAGTCCACAGATTTTGGATGAAAGCACTTAGTTATTGCTGTTTTTATGGTCCAGAATTAAGTTAGTATTAGCGTCCAGCTGAGTATTATTTAAACTGTTTGTAGACTCTGCCATATGTGCCTCAGCTGCCTAATCAGTCTGATTTTTATGGAGAAACTGCACAGTGTAACCATAATGCACCTAACTCTTCAAGCGGCTTTTGCAACATGCAGGTCAGAAGGATAGCTTGTTTTGTTTATCTGCTATATTCCCTAGAATTTTCCCAAGTTCATGGGTTCATAGGTTCATACTAGGCTATCTGCCCTAGGGCATTTATAAGCCTAGCCAGAGTATGTTTGGCTTTCGCCACCCATTTTAAATTAATTTTGCTATGCCCTTTTTCAAGGTTAGTATACTGTGCCTCTGTCTAACAGTGACACAGAAGTGATATCCGGGGTAAACCTACGATCTCCCATCCACTCATCAAGATTCCTCTTGAAGAGAGTCAATGAGGGACTCTGCCTAACCTGGACTGGGATTTTATTCCAGAGTGAAGGAAGCCTCTGGGTTATGAATCTGTCCCTCCAGCATGTCCTATTTATTTCAGTGCTGAGGTTCAAGTCTCTCGAGCGTGTAGCTCAATGGGATTTGGATTTTTTGAGGTGCAGCATGTCCCTTAATTCCGGGTTGGACATGGCTTTATACATCAGGCACAGGTCGCCTCTGAGCAGGCGGTATGCCATTGAGTAGAGCTGGAGTTTCTTTAACCGGGCAGCAAATGGCATCTGTTTGAGCCCTTTGATCCTCTTGGTGAGGTACTTTTGGGGTCTTTCCAGTTGCTGCAGGTGTTTGGTAAGGTACATCCCAAAAGGGGCATTGTACTCGATTATGGGTCTGATGAGGGATGAGTAAAGAGGCACGATGACCTCCCCTAATCTAGATGTGAATCCCTTCATGATTAGGTGGGCTATATAAAATGTTTTTCTAACCACTTTGGCCACGTGGTTGTCAAATGAGAGATTGCTATCAACTTGGGTCCCCAGGTCCCTAATTACTTCTTCTGTACTTAATGGATTACCACCTATGTGGTAATTTGTGGGCACTTTGTTTTTGCCAAAGGGGATGACTATACACTTTTTGGCGTTTAGCTTGAGGCCATGGCTCTGGCACCAGTTGTCTGTTTCTATGAGGCCCTTTTGGAGGATGCTTGTGTCGGCTGGAGAGTCGATTATGGCACCCAGTTTGCAGTCATCTGCGAACTTGGTCAGCCACAGTCCTTCTGTGTTGGCCTGTACCACCGAGAAATATATGCCGAACAAGAGAGGTCCCAGGACTGAGCCTTGTGGGATGCCACTTGTAACTGGTTTGGAGTCTGACATGGTTCCAGCAATTCTAACCATGTGGGTTCTGTCCTTGAGCCAGTTTGCAACCCATCTAGTGACATAGGGGTTTATATTTAAGTTGGTGAGCTTATCTATAATGCCCGAGTGGAGTATTGTATCGAAGGCTTTTGCGAGGTCCAGGTAGGCTGTGTGGACCACCTTCCCTTCATCAATGGCCTTGGTGATTGTTTCAAAGAAGCCAACCAGGTTTAAGAGGCAGGATCTGCCCTTAACAAAGCTGAACTGGGTAGGATCCAGTGTCTGTAGGTCCCCAATATCTTTATTTATGAGGTCCATGATGATCCTTTCCATAGCTTTGCAGACCAAGCTAGTCAGGCTTATGGGGCGATAGTTTCCAGGGTCCGTTGAGGCACCACCTTTGTGGAGAGGGACCACTGTTGCTGTACGCCACTCTTTGGGTACATATCCTGTAGTAAGGCTGAGTTTGAACAGTAGTTTTATGTTTGGGTTTAGCTCTTCTTGGAGTTCATGTAGGCGCAGCCGGGACACTGTCTGGTCCCATTGATGCTGTGTTTTTTGCTTTGGAGAGGGCGACTCTTACCTGAGCATCTGAGATGTCAGGGGGGAAGCACTCTGCTGGGATAGATATTTGCCCTTTGGTGGGGGAGTTTGCACTGAACCTGTCAGCTAGGATGTTGGCAATGTCTGTGGGTTTGGTGTATTTTTTGTCATTTTGGACTAATTCTGAGCATATCTGGGAATTCCCACCCAGGTTCCTAACATAACTAAAGAAAGCCTTGTGATTATCCTTAGTGTCCTGTGCAATTTTTCTCTCGAAGCTGGCCTTAGACTATTCTATGAGTGCCCTCAGCTTTTTGCTAACACCGATCAGAGATGCCTTCCCTTTTTGGGATTTTGCTCTATCATGTAGTAGCTTCCTCCTTCTATTGTATAGTTTGTTTATGGCTGGGGTCCACCAGACAGGACGTCTGCCTTTAGAGGATTGGGTCTTGGTTTTATTTGGGATTGCATGATCCATGCATTCCTGAAGGTGTTCATAGAATGCATTTATAAAGGATTCTGCAGTCTGGGCCGTATTTTCCACAGGCCCGGGGGCTTTGAAGGATTCCACCTCGGTTTTGAGGAGTGTGAAATTTGCTTTAGAGAAGTTTTCACTGTGGTTTTCTGGGCAGGGGGTGGGGTCGGGATGTGAATATCCAGTGAGATCAGTTTATGGTCTGATCTTACCAGTGAGGGATACACTTCTGGTCTGGAGCATAGAGTCCCCATGTTGGTGATGATCAGGTCCAGTATGTTTTCCCCTCTTGTGGGAGTAGTAACAAGTTGTTCCATAGCATTTGAGTTTATGAATTCTAGGAACCTTTGGGCTAGGGTGTTGGAGCTAGAGTAATGCTCCCAGTCTATGTTTGGGTAGTTGAAGTTGCCCAATATAATGGTGTTTGGAAAGACCTCCATATTTTCCAGTGTTCTCAGGAAGGCTGAGTGGGGTTCCTGGGTTTGGGAGGGTGGTCTGTAGCAGGCTATAAACTGGAAGGCAGTTTTACCCACTGTTAGTTGCACATGGATAGTCTCTGATGCTTCGTGCTTTGCCACCAACCTGGAGGTGTGGGTATCCCTGATGAATATCGATACTCCCCCTCCTTTTGTGGTTCGGTCCAAGTTTTGGGGCCGAAAAGCATGGTATGAGGTATAACCTGGTAGTGCTGGGGTGTTCTCGGTAGCCTTGAACCAGGTTTCTGTTACTGCACAGATATCGATGTTCTCCATGCTAAGGAGAGTTTCAAGTGCATGCATCTTGAGGTTTAGACTTCTGGCGTTGAGTAGCATTACTCTTAGTTTCTTATCCTTTGTGATACCTATGGAGGTGGGTTTGTCTTTTGAGCCTTGCCTAAAAAAGGCACTATGGGGGTAGCAAGAACCTTTGCCAATATCCGAAAGCCCAGGGGTGACAGGTGCAAGCCGTCCCTAGCGAAGCATCTTGGCTTGGCGAGCATATCATCCCAGGCTGACAGGCATTGGATCCCCTTTGAATGACACCAGTACTTAAGCCAATTGTTGAAATTGATCATCTTGTCTTCATATTGTGGCATCATTCTTGGTGAGGGTAAGATGCTATTCAAGGTCAGGGTCATACCGGCCTGGGCTACATGCTCAGAGAGCTCCTCTATGTCTCTTTTCATGTAGTCCAGGGAGGTACGTCTCAGGTCATTCACACCAGCATGGACAATGACTGAGTCATATTTGTACTTGCCTTGGAGTGACCTGAGTGCTTGTGTTAAGTTTCTTCTCTGCTTTCCCAATCACTCAACCACTAATCCTTGATGTAAGTGGGGTGTAAGTACTGCAGACAAGATGAGAGTGACTTCTTAAAGAACAAAAGAACACAGACCACAGAGATTTGTACATGAAATACTTTAAAACTAAGACTGCATAGCCTCTACGCTAATAAATACTGCAACAAAGAAGTTCAAAGGTGTTATAAATTCTCCTTACTCAATGTAGATCAGAGTGCATGAGCTGTGTGCCATGTCTTTAAGAAGCATGTCAAAGACGTAGTGTACACGTATAAATGCCAGGCACCTGCCATTCCTAGTGCCATTTTGAGAGTGCAGCCAGAGAGTAAGCATGTATGATTACAGCAGTTAGTTTGTACATAAGTTACTTAAGTTAAAGTCAGTAAACGTCTACTGGGAAAGATTTGTATAACATAAAGCTGTTTGAACAGAACCCACAAAGACTCTTCTACTGTGTCAAAAGTAGGAGAGCGACATGATGTTTAGAACTGGGATCCCAGAGAATAATATTCAGAGCCATGAGGTGCAGAGATGACAGTGAAGGTAAACTAAGAGAAACGAGCATGAAAAAGAGCCAGAAAAGAATCAAAGGTAAGGAGAACGCGCACAAATTATTTATTTCATAAAAAGCGGGAGGCACAAAAGGTTTATTAACTAAGGGAAATGTTTAAAATAAGATATCTGACAGCATTATTATCAGAAAAGTAAAATGAGCATGTTTAAGGCAAAATGAGTGCTAGAAAAATACAATGGCCATGAAAAGAGATTAAACGAGCAAAACGAATATAATAAGGGCAAAAAGGGCACAATAAGTGTAAATAAAGCAAGGCAACTACATTTTTTTGCAAAGTGCTGTGTTTTGGCATAACTACAACTTTGAATTGTATCAAAGGCATAACTAAAGTTATTTGAAGAATCTCAAAGTGTGTAAAAGTGCTTACAGTGTGTGCGTATTACTGTGTATGTATTTTGAAGAGTTTATTTGTGTGCAAAGTGCAATTATTTTGTGAAGAACTGCCAAAGTATAGCCATTTTAAAAAGTTTCTTGTGCTGGGTGTGTCTATTTGCAAAATGTTGCCATTACAGAGTGTTTCTTGCACTGTAAAGAGTTGCCTAGCATGGTACTGCTATTTGGGGAAAATTTCAGTGTGCTGTGTACAGTTTATTAGCAAAGTACAATTACTTCGAAATGTTATTGACGCTGAGTTTCTCTTGCCCAGTTTAATGCAAAACCAGGCACTAACAGGAGTTTGAAATGAAAATGTCCACTGATGGCTCAAATAACGAACAATTTTAATACATAAACGCAACCTTCACAACAGAGTTTTCATCCAAAATGGACTTCATCAGATGTGAAAACCAAACATTCAAATCCCTCCCCTTTTATAACGTAAAGTTCACATAAACTAGTAAAACAAGAAAACAGGTCTGTCAAACGTTGACTTGTTTAATGAATAATCCTTTCTCCACAACGAACAGCAAGCAGACTAAAAACAGAAAGCAGACTCGAACCAATGTAACACAACAACGATACTTAGCGCTTTCACCCCTACACACCGGGGTATCATCAGAGTATACATTGTTGGCTTATTGCACCTTTTAAATACCTTAATCTCATGGTAATTATCCAATCACAATAACCCTATACAATTAAATACACATATATTTTAAAAATATATATATTCTACTCTAGTACGCTTGTTATACTGCATAAATATACAATAAAAACATATATTAAATGCATAAAATACATAAAATACATAAAATTTATACCAAAACGTCTCATTAATTTAATATAATAATACTACCTATAGTCAAAACTTGATTTATTTCATTGCCAATAAATATTTAAATAATTATTAGACTTAAAATGTTATTGTAGTTTAAAAATGTATCTGTAGGTATTTCAAGAATGTCCATTGTATTCAATTTTAGCACTATATAAAATATATGTATAGGAAATGTGTATAAATGTGTAAAAATGTTTATATATAATGATGAGTTCCAATTAATCATTAAAATTATAAATCTTGTTACTTCAGTATCATATGAAGTGAGATTTGTATTTTAGAATACTAATTATAGAGATTTGTTCATTAATACCTGGTAATTGATTGGCATTTAATCTTAACTGCCATAAACATTCTTTAACCTCTAAAAAAGTTTTGTCATCACCCCCTTTACTAACGTTATATGGAACCTTATCTATAATGAAAAAAATAAACCTCTTAAAATCTTTACACTTAATACTGTGATTGTACAGTGAATTAGTACATTTCTTGTTCTTAATATCCCTATTATGTTCCATAATACGGTCTCTTAATCTCCTGATAGTTTTCCCTATATAGTATGCTTGACATGATAAACATGAAGCCAAGTATACAACCATTCTTGTATTACAATTACAAAAACCCGGACACTTGATGGACCTACCATAATTTTGTACCTCCACATATGGGCCATCATTTATAAACTTACATGTTCTGCAAAATCCACATTTACTCATTTTAGAATTTTTGTAAATGTTGTTGCGACCACTTGTTTCAAAATATTCTTTTAAGTTTTTTCCCCTACTATATGTCACATTCGGATGTTCACCAATAATATTTGATACATCTAGTGTATTCATAAACACACTTAACCATGTCTCATTTAGTGCATATATAATTAAATTAGCTTCATCATTATATGGTAAAATAAGGGCATCAATTTTACTTTTGTCCGTTTCATTTTTTCTGTTTGAATTGTTACTCAGTCCTGATTTCAGGATAGGTTTATAATAAATATGTCTTTTATGTAAGATCTCTTCTTTCACATTATTTAAAAGTGTATATGGATAGTTCCTATCCTGGAACATCCCAACTAATTTATCAATTTCTATAGAGAATTTCACGTCCTCTGTTATTATACGTGATAAACGTACCATTTGCCCTTTTACCAAATTCTTTTTTTGAAAATGTGGATGACTACTGTTAAAATGTAGAAAAGAATTGGAGTATGTTTTCTTTCTATATATATTTGATTGTATACCTTCATCATTCTTGTAAAATAAAATATCCAAGTACTCACATTTATTATAACAAATTTTATGTGTGAATCTCAAAAAACTAGATGTAGTATCCAAAAATAATATAAATTCCTTCAATTCTTCCTTGTTTCCTTTCCAAAAAATTAGTATATCATCAAGAAACCTACAATAAAGCAAAATTTTTGAAAAATATCTGGAAGTAAAAATACTTTCTGTCTCCCAATTGGCTAACACCAAATTGGCATATATTGGGGCACATCTTGCACCCATAGCCACACCAGCCTTTTGCCTGTAATATTTTCCTTCCATAAACATAAAATTGCTTGTTAGAACTAAATCCATCATATCCACCAGCAATTTACGTTTAACTGTGTGCATACTGCTGTATTTAAATAAACTTGTCTCAAACATAGTAAGGCCCTGTGTGTGTGGTATAACCGAAAATAAATTTACTACATCTATAGTGACCATCAGTGTGTCAGGGTTTATAAGGACTGTATGTTCCTTCACTATTTCTAGACAATGCCATGAATCTCTGAGAATGTGTGGTAACTTGGTTAAGGTATCCCTGCAATTGACATCAATATAACGTGCTATAGCTTCTAACTTAGAACCTTTAGCAGAAACAATGGGTCTAAAAGGTGGATTGTTAACATTTTTATGAATTTTTGGTATACCAAAAATAGATGGTGTGACCGGAAAATCAACTAATAGATATTCATATTCATTCCTGTTAATCAAACCTTCCATCATATATTCATATAGTAACCAATCCACCTTAGTGTATGCCCTACACATCTCATACCTAGATACTTCTTCATAAGTGTTAGTATCACTCAGCATATTAGTCATTTTACTTACATAATGAATTTTGGTCATAACCACAACTCCCCCACCCTTGTCTGGTTTCATGACTCTATATCTATCATCCTTTGTAATTTCCTTTAGACAAAATCTCTCAGCTGTAGTTAAATTGTCATTCACTTTCGGTGAGTTAATCAAAATCCTTCGAAATTGTACTTCACATAACCTTTCAAATATATGTACAGCTGAATTCTGGGGAGGTATAAATGTACTACTTCTTTTTAAAACCAGTAGTTTAGTCTCATTGTTAGGAATGGCATTTCTTTCCGTAGCATAAAATATTTTTAAATTTAGTAATCTTGTAAACATTTTTAAGCTAATCAGTGTTTTGCCTATATCTGTTTTGAAACTAGGCACATATGAAAAACCCTTTTTAAAAAGGGAAATGTAATCACTTCCAAAGTCAGTGTCAGTGTAGTTATATAAGGAAAATCCACCATCAGTAATGTTTAAACATCTTTCATTTAATTCATTGTTAGGGGAATTTGATTCATACGTTGCTCTATCATTATTGTCTATACTTGCGTACTCTTTGTAACATTTGTTACTATTACTATCACTAAATTCATCAACATTTTCCAACAATTGGGTATTCTCATAGTGCATGCTAAAAGCTGCGGTACTTACATAACTGCAACAAGGGTCTAATATTGTGAATTTGTCCTGTACCTTTGAACATCCCTGTATTGATTCTGATATTGGTGTTGCCCCAGATAACGGTCGCGTATTCGCTCTGACCTCCGTAATGTTGGTTCCTCTAAAAAAACTCTGTCATTATCTTTATTAGGTACATACCCTGTCCTGTTAAATGTATGCTCCTTTTGTTGTTCCCCTGTATTACTTTCATTATGACTATTCTGTTCAAAATTAATCCTGTCATCTAGTTGTTTACTTCTAATATTGTTTTTATATTCTCTAAAATGAGTGTAAACCCTATTATTCTTATAATCATTACTATCCCTATATAACTTGTTATTTTTAATTTCCAAGCCTTTATTAACAAACCTGTCCATGTCCCTAATAATATTTTCAAAGCGGTGTTTGTTATATTCAAACAATAAATCATTCTTAATACTGCTATCTAATTTAGTTAAAGCATCATTTAGTTTTATCAACTTATTATTATTATTTTTTATAATAAGTTTCAGCAATTGCAAACCAACATTATCAAACAATTGCAACAACTCATTAAATATGTCAGTGTTTTGCTCAAAACCGAATGGAAGTTTAAATATACGTAACCCCTTCGGTACCTGTTTAAGTTCAATACATCTTTCCAAAAACACATTGTCCATCTGTAATGATTTATAAGTTTTGAGTACCTTTTCAAAGTCCGTTAGTTGTCTGTTCAAATTCCCCATGTCTTTGTTGTTAGTTTTGACCACTGAAGCAAAACTGGGTGCTGTCAATAATTCCTTAATATCCACATACTTGCTGGAAACTGTGTTCCTTCTAAACCCATCTCTAGTGTTCTTGGTGGCGTTTGGAGGTGGAAATGCATTGCCAGCACTTCCTGTTGCACCTAAAAAGATCCCTCCTTCTATTGAGCCCCTCGAACCATGGCTAGTCGATGGATTATGGTTCCCTGTACCTGGAGTAGAGTGCAAAGTGAAAAGTTGCTCTTCCGTTTCCGTTAGAGAAACGTTGACCTCGGTTCCTAAGCTTTTAACACTTTTAGATCCTTGCTCGTTAAGAGCGCGGGTTTTTGTAATTGTAATACAAGAATGGTTGTATACTTGGCTTCATGTTTATCATGTCAAGCATACTATATAGGGAAAACTATCAGGAGATTAAAAGACCGTATTATGGAACATAATAGGGATATTAAGAACAAGAAATGTACTAATTCACTGTACAATCACAGTATTAAGTGTAAAGATTTTAAGAGGTTTATTTTTTTCATTATAGATAAGGTTCCATATAACGTTAGTAAAGGGGGTGATGACAAAACTTTTTTAGAGGTTAAAGAATGTTTATGGCAGTTAAGATTAAATGCCAATCAATTACCAGGTATTAATGAACAAATCTCTATAATTAGTATTCTAAAATACAAATCTCACTTCATATGATACTGAAGTAACAAGATTTATAATTTTAATGATTAATTGAAACTCATCATTATATATAAACATTTTTACACATTTATACACATTTCCTATATATATATTTTTATATAGTGCTAAAATTGAATACAATGGACATTCTTGAAATACCTACAGATATATTTTTAAACTACAATAACATTTTAAGTCTAATAATTATTTAAATATTTATTGGCAATGAAATAAATCAAGTTTTGAATATAGGTAGTATTATTATATTAAATTAATGAGACGTTTTGGTATAAATTTTATGTATTTTATGTATTTTATGCATTTAATATATGTTTTTATTGTATATTTATGCAGTATAACAAGCGTACTAGAGTAGAATATATATATTTTTTAAATATATGTGTATTTAATTGTATAGGGTTATTGTGATTGGATAATTACCATGAGATTAAGGTATTTAAAAGGTGCAATAAGCCAACAATGTATACTCTGATGATACCCCGGTGTGTAGGGGTGAAAGCGCTAAGTATCGTTGTTGTGTTACATTGGTTCGAGTCTGCTTTCTGTTTTTAGTCTGCTTGCTGTTCGTTGTGGAGAAAGGATTATTCATTAAACAAGTCAACGTTTGACAGACCTGTTTTCTTGCCCTCCCCTTTTATACTTTCCTAAATTGATAACTGAGTCAGTTTGCAGTAATCACACCATCACAAATTAACCCAATCACGGTTAACCCCTTAGTACACCAGAGTAAAACCCTGAAAAAACACTGTTGAGTAGTAATAAAAACAGCAGAAAAATGTAGATGCAGAGTTTCTACAATGGTAAATATAAAAATATGAAACGTGTATAAAATTGTAGAACATATGTAAGATGCATCCTATATATTTAATATATAAAATAAAAAAAAATAAAAAGCATACAATATGCTAAAATCAAATGAAATAGAATAAAATGGAATAACTTCCTAATTGGGTCAGTTGTGACATTTTCTATCCTAGATGCATAAAAATATATATTTAAAATGCTGAAACTAATCAAACATCTCCCCCCAGTAATGAGAAAAAACATAAACTGCCAATTTATAATTTCGCAGCTCTCACTCTAAGAATGGGGGTGATTGAAATATGTTCATTTAACCCCGGGGTCTTGTTAGCCTCCAACAATAGTTGCCAGTACAGTTCCCTTACTTCGATTTTGTTCTCCACGGGCCTCCCCTGGGATCCATGTCCACCTTCTCCAATACAAAAAATCTCCACTTAGCTATGGTACAGGCTGTGGAATGTTTGTAAAGTGCATTATTGTGATCTTGATTTTTTATGGCATTTAGATGCTCATATATTCTTCTTTTTAGTTTTCGAGTGGTCTTACTGACATAGAATGCCCCACAGTTCTGGCAGGTGGCCAAATATATCACTCCTTCACTACAACAATTGGAGTAATTGTTGGCCTCCACAACTTGGTCCCTATCCAAAATGTACACCATATTCTGATTCTGTATGTATGGACATTGGGCATATGTGCCACACTTGTAGGTACCTAATCTTTTCCTACAAACTGTTTTCTTTCCCCTTTCCAAAAGCTCCTTCAGGTTTTTACCTTTTTTGTATGTAAACCGTAAGGGGTTCTGGAATAATCCCTCCAGATCGGAGTAACACTTAAACTTTTTCCAGTGTTGTGTTATAATGTTCCTAATTTGTGGGGTGTCAACACTGTAGTACATAACAAAGTTACTTTCTGGACACCTAACTCCCCCTCTGCCCATATTCTTGCTCAGTTTATTTGCATCGTGAATTTATTTGATATGTTTCTTATACTGATAAGAGGTGATTTCTTGCAATGCAGTAATTTCAAGAGTTTTACAGTACCCGAGACATATTTCACAGAGTTCAGTAATCTAAAGCACTACAAATATGCCCAATAGCATAATTTCTAAAAGCCCAAAAACATAATTTCAGAAGCACAAATGTGTGAGGGCAAAGTTACAAATACTGGCATAAATGTCTGGCATATGTGAATGTGTTCGTGCTTATTTGCAAAACCCTTCACTGGTATGTGTTAATATGGCAGACAGATTTCGAAAGCCCTTACCACTTGCATTTGATCAGAATATTGCAGAGAACTGGAGAATATTTGAGCAAGAGTACAACATTTTTATACAAGCACCTTATGCAGGCAGAGATGCACACACCAGGGCATTCACTTTGTTAAACCTAGCTGGTCAGAGGCCATAAAAAGAGAGCATTCATTTGTGTATGAACCAGCAGTATACGAGGGAGAAGGTGAAAATTGTCATATTGTTGTACAGGCTGAATCAAGGAAAGACCCCGAGTGTTTGAAGTGCAAGTACAGAGAAATGTGTAACCCCCAGACAGATATTACATTAGAGAGGCATTTGTTTTACATGAGAGATCAGAAACCAGGGAAACCTTTTACAGCTTATATAACTGATGTGAGAAACAAAGCTAAAATGAGGAGGTTTGGTGACTTAAAAGATGAGTTAATAAAGGACAGGCTCATGTGTGATATTAATAATGCTGCTGTGAGAAAGATCTTGCTTGATGACAGTGATTTAACATTGAGTAAAGCCATAGAGATTTGTCAAATCCATGAAGTGACAGAAAAACACACACGTATGCTTGCAAGTGATAAGAGCATGACTTCAGCAGGCTCCAGAGCAAATATAGATAGTATGCAACATGTGGCAAACAGAATTAAGCTTAAGCACATGGAAGCCACAGCCCATGCTGGCTCATCAGGGAAACCACATAGCTTTCCAACAAGTTCTAAGACTAGCGCGCGGATTCAGCAAACTTCCATGCAAGAATAACTTATTGTTGCACAGAAGGAACTTTTCCCATGCAGCATGGCAGTGTGCCATTCATATTCATGAAGGCATGCTGCTGTGCTGTAATGCGGACATGGTTCTGTGTACGAGTGCAGGGGGTGTGTCTGAGAGCAGTGCTCTCGCAATACACATGCCCCCTGCACACCAGAATTGCTGTACTGCTATGTAAATAGAGTGAGATCACTTGTTTCACCTCTCAATCCATCAGAGTAAGAAATCTGGACAAAGCCATAGGGGACAATTGCTACTACAAACTTAGAAAGGTGATAGAATAACAGGTTTAGCATTAGCATGAATTCTCTGAAGGGTAGGAAGTATATAATGCACACCTCACAATCCGTTAGAGTAAGAAATCTGGACAAAGCCATAAGGGACAATTGCCATTACAAACCTATAGAAATTAGATAGAATAACAGGTTTAGCATTAGCATTGATATTCTGAAGGGTACAAAGTAAAAAATGCAACAAATATTTTTTTTTCACATCTGCAATAAAGTTTAAGTATAGCTGCACGGGTGTGACCGTTGCTTAGCTATGCTTAGCCCAGCTGAAACAGGAAGATAAGTTAAATAGCAATAGACATCCAACAAAGCAATAGTGTAGCGGTTAGAGCATACACTTTGCATGTAGTCATTCATGCTGCAAGCCTTACCAAAGCCATTTCCATTTTGTATGTGAAATCATTACAATTTTAATTTAATTGTATATTTATGTAGGAAGTAACTTATATTTCTCCACCAGAGTGCCCCATACAGTATAGCCACACAAGAATAAATGTAATGAAAGCACATTGGGGGATGTCAGGGAAGGTAAACAAATTTATAATATGTAATGAATGATGAATCAATCTCATACAGGTAGTAGTCCAATAAAATAAAACATAAGCAATACTAAGCTGACCGGGTGTAAGCATTGTGGAAATATGAATGCTAAGCAATGAGTAGCCTAGCTAAGTGGATTTGCCCATTGGTAAGCAGTGCTGAACCTGTCCCTTTAAGCACTGTGAACCTTAGCTAAGCAGGTTTGCCTGTAGCTTAGCTAAGCTCAACATATTCAAAACTGTCAAATCACAGCAAAGGGTGGGAATCGGATATATTTAAACCTTGCAGGTGGGAATACAGCTCATAACTGGTTGTAGCTCCCCATTGTAGGCAGTATGACAGGTGTTGGAGAGGCCGTGCGCTTTTGGGCACAGCGCTGGGGCATACAGGAGTCCAAGGTCATGGTAGGACTCCTTGTAAAAAAAACATGACATGAGACTGCTACAGGACCAGTACCAGGGATCCCAATACAAAGCGGAAGACTGGGAAAGTCTTGCCCGTGATCTCACCACTTCCACTGGTATCCCTCAGACTGGTGAGCAGGTCTGGCACCACTATGCCGACTTGAAGTGGAGGAAGAGGGAGCTCTTGGAACAGTTGGTCCAAGAAGCAAGACAGAGGGGTGATGTCCCAGCAGTGTGTAAGCATTCATAGCAATAACTGTTTACCAAAGTCCAGCTTGTGTATGTGATGGATAGGTATGCATAAATGTTTCTCTATTATTATTACAGCTCCAGCTGAGTGGGTTGCGAACCAGGAAGCCTATGCCAGTAGGTTGCAAAGGCTGCGTTGCGAGGCTGGTGAGTAACAATCTAGCTTGCACTACACATACCAAATAATTATAAAGGAGTAGAATGTCACCTGGCATTATTAAAAATTGCTATGGTTTAAACTGAATAAAGCAGACAATATTACAGTAATAGTCTCATATTGGTCATATATTAATAAAATGTAATTGCCTGTGAATAAAAATCTAAACCCTGGACTAGTTGTGTTTACTCTGGTATGGTATGAATTGAAATGTGTACAGGTTATGCATAGCAACTATAGCTCTGAAAGCATTAAACAATCAAGTCTTATCTGACAAAGTTAGTGCCTGTATAACACACGAGATTAACTGATATTATAAATGTCACGCACCAAGATCTGATATCTGAATAGTAATGTTGTGTTAACCACTGTTTTCCACACTGTGCTATGTGAACAGGTATGTAATGTTGTAAATACAGTCAGATTGTACAACAAAGAGATAATGAGAGAGAAATTATTTAAGAAAGAGACAGCAGTGTCTTAATAGCTCCCTGTGATGAGACACACACTTGTCATATTTTTAGCAGAAACAGCCACGGTTCAAATCCCAGGAGTGGTAGTAAGCTGTATGCATAATTTCAACTAGGATTTTGTAAAAATGTGTAGAAACAGTCAGGTAGTATTAACAAGCATTCCCTCCACAGGTCTCCCAGGTAAGATAAGGTATAAAGTTGCTATAAGAAGGCTGTAGTCATACTGTATCCAACACCCATGGTCCAACCCCAAGGCTGAAAATTACAGTAAGATAAGTACATACACCAAGTGGTCTCCCCCAAGAAATATTTAAAAGTGTCATGCTGTCACAGCTACAGGTCCCTACTTACAACAACCAGGGTGACTGATAGAAATCAAGGCAGAGTGTGTCAGTAGCACACACACACACAGTATGAGTGCACATATGTAACCATGACTATGGGAATATGGGTAGAAACAGTCATGTAGTATTAACAAACATTCCCTCCACAGGTCTACCAGGTAAGAGAAAGTTCAAAGCAGCTATAAGAAGGTTGTAATTATACTGTGTACAAATATACCACTGCCCAACCCAAGGTTATAGTTGTAATAATACCTGTATAGTAATGAGTAGAGCAATGATCATTAAAGCTGTGACCACTTCAAGAATCTACATTTGTTAACTGACATCTCTCTCTCTCTCTCCCCCACCATATCTTCACTAATAATGTAAACACATAAATGAATGGGTATGTTTTCTACCAAACCTACTGTTGGGACACATGTTCTGTTGTTTAAAAACGTTGAAATTTATTCCAATTAATGTTCCCTGTTCAAATACCATCATTGGTGGCCTGTTGCTATCAATGTAACCTGCATGCTGGTGTAATGCCCACTGTGGCTCCATATATGCATGTGTTCTGTTTGATATGCAAATGTTCCAGATGTGTTATATTTGGTTAATGGGAATACTCATGCTTGCTGTTATAACTAATCCTGAAATGTGTTAACAAATACTAACCAACATATGTTCTAAAACTGCAGCACCATAGCATCTCAGTGGATCTGCCTCATCTGGCCATGGCACCAGGATCCCCGGGACCTCCTCATCCTCTGGTCCTGCACCACCTTCGGGTGGAACTACCTCAGGGGATGGGGCTTACCCCCCCGGGAGCAGGCATGAACAGCATCCTGTACACGCCCACTCCCAGGTGCGCGGACAGGATCACTGACAGGATCCTGTCACCCAAAGCCAGGTCTGGGGTCTGGTGTGTAGTGAGCTCAGCAAGAATTTGGAGATCTGCTATGCCAGATTGAGGGCCACATGGCACATTTAGAGGGTCAGCCTGCCCATCCTGCTCAGCTTCCAGCACAGCCATTATTGGGGCCGTAAAGGTGCAGTGGTGACTACCCATAAGTGGGCACCTCAGTCACACTGTATCCATTTGGGGGCTTGTGGGCTTCCAATTACCAAAAACCCCTCCCCATCCAAGGTGTTTACCCCCCACATGTGTCATATAACACCCCTGTATGCTGTCTTGTCTGTCTTCCTACCCAACCTATCTATCCAAATATACCTACTATCCTTACCCAACATCCCACTCACACCTTAAAAAAAAGGGCAATCTGTTCCCAAAACAAATTTTGCCCCATACATAGCTGTCCATTTCACACACATGTCCACTGGACACATTTAATCTGGTCTAATTGGCTTCAGAACACATCATTGTCCTCACCCCTCTCTCAAGGGTTTGACTGTCCAAATATACTTCCAAATTCAGTATATATGCACAGCTGTTGCTGTAGAAGAAATGGACAGCTATGGACCTTCCCTACACCCATACTGCACATCCCTAGCTACTTTCTCTATTGTCTTTCCCTCTGCATGCCCCTTTTTTCACCACTTTCCTTTCACCCCTTATTTCTTTTCTTTTAAAGAAATTATGCAGGGGTAAGCGGGAGTAAGTTGTTTTAAGCAGTAGTAAGTGAGATTAAGTTTGTCTGCATGGTGCTAAGCAATGTTTACACAGATGTAGTGCTTTTAAGGCTGTCTGTAAGCATATTTAACCAGAAATTAGCATTGCTTACCACCGAGCAAAAGTGCGCAAACACACTTACAACTGCTTAAAAGTGCCTTAATCACTCTATATCTAACAGCCCTTGTTCTGCCCAGCAACAAAATAATCAGTCCTTGCAAGCCTTGAACCCAGGACCCTGCACACCATAGCCACAGGAATTTACCACTAAGCCATTTGAGCTACAGATATGGCTGATGTTTTTTCAAACATATCATGCAGCACAGTCATCCAATAGTAGGGAAAATGTGTTTATATATGCCTATGTGTGCATGTATGTATATATATATATATATATATATATATATATATATATATATATATATATATATATATATATATATATATATATATATATATATATATATATATATATATATATATATATACATATATATATATATATATATATATATATAGATATATATACATATATGCATGTGTGTGTGTGTGTGTATATATATATATATATATATATATATATATATAGAGAGAGAGAGAGAGAGAGCAGTCGGACATTGGATCCACACTCTGAACCTCTTACTACAACAACTCTGACCAAAGGCTGTGTAAATGGGGGTGAAGGGGCCCAAACTAGGGACCTCGTAATTATAGCCCTTATCCCTCCCTCCACAGTAGAACTGTTCTGCCTTGCAACTAAATAATAAGGCCTGCCAAGTCCTGGACCCAGGGCCTTGTAAACTATGATCAAAGCAATGTACCATTACACCATCTGAGCCCTACAAAATAGTGATGACATTCCAAACATATCAGTTAGTACAGTCATCCAACAGCAGGGAATGGAGTCTGTAGAATCAGTCGGGTAGTCTATATATACATTTATATATGTATGTATTGAGCTGCATATATGTGGACAAATCTATACATAATATATATATATATATATATATATATATATATATATATATATATATAGAGAGAGAGAGAGAGAGAGAGATACATCCACATTTATATCCACATATATGCATACACACATATATATAGATATATATATATATATAAGGTTTACAATCAAAAGCACGACAGTAACATGCTCGACAGCCACCTCCTCGATCATGGTAGGAGTGACTGTCGGAATATCAACGTTCATTTGTACAACCATTTAGAAGGTCATACACAGGCATGGGGTTACAGCATGTATGTCAATGGGAGAGTTCCACCTTAAGGTCAACAGAATTTGTCGACGTTGCTGCGTCAATCATTTAACCTACTTCATATTCATGATTCGATGTTATTTGTCACAGAAATCACCATTCGTGGACATGATTTTCATCCTTTTGATAGTAAACCTGTATGTATATATATATATATATATATATATATATATATATATGTATGTATGTGTGTATATATATATATATATATATATATATATATATATATATATATGTATACATAAATATACAGAAATATATGACAGCTACAAAGACATGCAATCAGAGGGTCATGCTGCTGCACACTTGAATTCTAAATATGAAAATGCACTCACTGGAAGTATTCCTTAAAATGGGGAACAATGACATCTGTGCTGTAACAGAGACCTGTTTGAAGGTAGCAGAAAATACCCCTGCAGTGCCAGCTTATACTTAATTCCGCAACATTTGGATGCAGAACGTGGAGTGAAGCTCCAAAGATGGTGGTATTTTCATATTCATAAAGGATGCACACACCTCCAGAGTGGTAGACCAACACTATGCATTGCAGATCCTGCAGGCGTAGCTGACATTGGGTAAGACAGTGGTTCAGGTTGTAGCCTGCTATAGGTCCCCATACATGTCCCAAGACTCACAGTGCATGTCCATGAACACCCTGGAGAATATTAGTGTCCAACCTAACACTATCATACTGGTTTACTTCAACTACTCCAGCATTAACTGGGAAAGCTGCTCATGTACCGATTCACATGCCTATCACATCGACCTGGTCCTTCCTAACATGGGTGACTGTTGCTCTACACCAATAGTCAACTCCTCCCTTGTTATATCAGAACACAAATTAATCACCTTTGTAAATCCACAGCCCTCCTACCCCCCTGCACAGGTAACCACCATGAAAAGCCTTTCCAAAGCTAACTATGGCCTCATAATATCAGAGGTGGCTAACCTCATGGCAGCCATGCAAATGGAGACTAGTTGTATGACAGCTGAATCAAACAACAATGCACTATGAACACATACACAAATGCATGGATATTGCTTTACCCAATACAACCAGGACCCTCACCTCCAAAAAAAACGGAAGCTGATCTGGTGTTCCCCTGCCATAAAAAACTGTACAACAGAAGGAGGGAACTGATATGGAATAAGATAAAGTCCCAAGAGAGGAAATAAACCCTTATCATCCTAATGAAAAGCTGTGATCCCTAATCAAATACTACAAAGTTAGATGTGAGAACAGAATTGGATCACATAGTAAAGACAACCACAAGGCCTCATACAGTTATGTAAAGAATCTCCATGGCAATACCAAGATTTGTTCTGAGCTACTAGACAATGGTACCTCCCAGACTGAGCCAACAAATAATGCCAATATACTGGCTGGCATCTTGAGTGCAAACATTACCCCTCACGCCCCCCAAAGCACCAATCACAATACTAGTACACCACCAGGCACCCAGTATTACTGCTGCACAGGTTAAAACACCTCTGCCCAAGGCCAATAATACAGCTTCTATGGGATCTAACAATATCCATGGCTGTGTTCTACATGAACTACAGAGTGACCTGGCACCTTACCTGTGTGCCCTGTTCAAGCACAGCCTCACCTCAGACTTTGTCGCTACTGAATTATGCACTGCTACAGTCACCCCCTCTCCACAAACGAGGTGTGACTGACCTGGGAAATACTGCCCCAACTGCCTGATAAGTCTGTTATGCAAAGCTATGGAATGCATCATCATGCACCTTATAAACAGGGATATGGGACTCTGTAGACTCAGGACCCCACGCAGTTTACTTTTGTGAAAGGTAGGTCATACCTGCTCATTCAACCTGGCCAACTTCTTGGCAGTAGTCACCTCAGCTGTGGATGAAGGCAAGGTGACATATACAGCCTACACTGATCTGGCCAAAGCCTTTGATAACATTCCCCACTCACTAAGGTCAGCATCAACCCCTATATCACTAGGTGGGAACAGAGGCACAAACACAGGGGTAGATTAGACATACTGCTGTCATACATTTAGACAGTTGGAGAGGTCACTGAGTTTGTTGTGACATCCTTTATGAGGAATATGATGTCAGTAATACCAATAGATGTGAGTATTTACTGACTGCATTCCCCAGAGTCCACAACTGATTTACCAAGGACACCGTCTGGTGAACACACAAAACATAACACGCAGACATGAGGCCAGTCTGTGTACAGTGTGCCAGTGGAGAGGTATATCAGAGAAATACTGTGAGTCATGATGTCACACATTAAATGCATGTCCACACAAACCTTGTAAATCTATCAATCCACCATGTGTATAAAGGCACTGATGAAATAGAATCTGTTCACAAATCTGGGGATATATCCCCCATGTTGGTTGGCTGTCGCTACATGTCCTGTCCTGTGACATATTGCTACCCACTGTATGTGAATCTGTAGGCCACCACCTCTGTAATATCCCTCACACAGGCAAGGAAATGGGGCAAGGCCCACATTAAGGAATGTCCCATATGTCGGAACTAGGAGCAGTGCCCAGGCCCACAGCACAATACAATGTGGGCACCCACATAGTGGTATGGCCGTAGCAATACCTGACATGTGCACATCTGTACAAAGGACAGACAGAAAGTAGATAGCCAACAGGGTATGCATTAGGATGAATGTTTGGAAAGATGCACGTCTGAAACTGAAAGGTATGCCATTACTACATGACAGCAGTCCTCAATGACATGTCCAAAAAAACATAGTAGTCTACAGTTAATATCAACATATCAGATTAATATCCAACAGGAGATACACATAAACATACAGCTCAAACACCAAGAACAAGATACTCAGTACTCAGCATCCAGCTTTGCATGCAGGGGTGTATGACGCCAGTACTACAATCTGCAATCTACTCTTACTTGAAAAAGCACTGTTAAAAGTACTAACATAATGGTACAATATGTGTTAAACTATTTCTGCCAACCAGTGCACTGTAGCTGGTGTAACATGCAAGTGTGACTGCATATAACCTGGGATACTACCCATGTATGAAACAAATCCAAAGAGAAAAATTTGTGGTACTACCCATGTATACTCAGGTATCACATACAGTATACTCACACCCCTTACTACTGTAATGACAGCACACAGAAGCATGTTATGTACAGGAAATTAAATACATTTATTAAAGACATCATTACCCTGCAAATTTATCAAACTGCAATGTAATAACTGGTTCCCAGGGTCAAGCTATGCTTAGCAGGTGTAAGCATTGCTTAAATGTAAATGCTAAGCAGATTTGTGCACTGGTAAGTGAAGCTTACATGATGTAAGCACCTATTTGTTTAACCGTACATTTCACCATGTACCGTCAAGCAAACCCGCACAAATACACTTAAAGCTGCTCAAAACTGCCTTAACCATTCTGTATCCAACAGTCCTTGTTCTGCCTAGCAACAAAATAAACAGCCATTACAGGTCTTGAACCCAGGACCCTGCAAACCATAGACAATGCAATTTATCAGTAAGCCATCTCAGCTGTATGGTTTTTGGATGTTTTCTCAAACATACCCTTCTTTACAGCCAGTTTACACTAGGGAAGAGATAATGTGCAATTAGGAAGGACTGATATCTATAAATATATATATATATATCTGAATAGAAACATACATAGAGAGATAGATATGTAGGGAGATTCATATATGTGTACAACAATATATAGATATATTACCAATAAATACTGAAGTGTACATATATATATATATATATATATATATATATATATATATATATATATATATATATATATACATACACACACAATATATATATATATATATATATATATACATATATATATATATATATATATATATATATATATATATATATATATATATATATATATATATGTATATATATATATATATATATATATATATATATATATATATATATATATATATATATATATATCTGAATAGAAACATACATAGAGAGAGAGAGAGAGAGGGAGGATTCATATATGTGTACAACAATATATATATATTACCAATAAATATATATATATATATATATATATATATATATATATATATATATATATATATATATATATATATATATATATATATATATATATATACATACACACACACACACACACACACACACACACACACATATATATATATATACATATATATATATATACACACATGTATATATATACATACACACACACACACACACACACACACACACACACACACACACACACACACACACACACATATATCTATATATTTAAATTGCTCAGTCACAGCATGAAGTTGTGGGAAAGAGTAGTGGAAACAAGGTTAAGAAGGGACGTGATGAGAAGTGATCAGCAGTATGGTTTCATGCTGGGAAAGAGCACTACAGATGCGATGTTTACTCTGAGAGTGTTGATGGAAAAGTACAGAGAATGTCTGAAGGAGTTGCATTGTGTTTTTGTAGACTTAGAGAAAGCATATGACAAAGTGCCTAGAGAAGAGTTGTGGTATTGTATGAGGAAGTCAGGAGTGTCAGAGAAGTATATAAGACTGGTACAGGATATATACAAGGGTAGTGTGACAGAGGTGAGGTTTGCGGTGGGAGTGAAGGATGCATTTAAGGTGGAGGTGGGGTTACATTAAGGATCAGCTCTGAGCCCTTTCTTATTTGCAATGGTGATGGACAGGTTGACAGATGAGATCAGACAGGAGTCCCCGTGGACTATGATGTTTGCAAATGACATTGTGATCTGTAGTGAGAGTAGGGAACAGGTGGAGGAGACCCTGGAGAGATGGAGATATGCTCTAGAGTGAAGAGGAATGAAGGTCAGCAGGAGTAAGACAGAATATATGTGTGTGAATGAGAGGGAGGATAGAGGAATGGTGAGGATGCAAGGAGTAGAGGTGGCGAAGGTGGATGAGGTAAATACTTGGGGTCAATAGTTCAGAGTAATGGTGAGTGTGGAAGAGAGGTGAAGAAGAGAGTACAGGTGGGATGGAGTGGGTGGAGAAGAGTGTCAGGAGTGATTTGTGACACAGTACCTGTAAGAGTGAAAGAGAAGGTCTACAAGAGGGTAGTGAGACCAGCTATGTTATATGGGTTGGAGACAGTGGCATTGACAAAAAGGCAGGAGTTTGAGCTGGATGTGGCAGAATTAAATATATTAAGATTTGCACTGGGTGTGACGAGGGTGGACAGGATTAGGAATAAGTATATTAGTGGGTCAGGTCAGGTTGGAAGGTTTGGAGACAAAGCCAGAGAGGCATGATTACGTTGGTTTGGACATGTTCTGAGGAGGGATGCTGAATATATTGGGAAAAGATGCTAAGGATGAAGCTACCAGGTAACAGGAAAAGAGGAAGGCCTAAGATAAGGTTTATGGATGTGGTGAGAGAGGACATGCAGGTGGTTGGTGTGACAGAGCAAGATGCAGAGGACAGGAAGAAATGGAAACAGGTGATCTCCTGTGGTGACCCCTAACGGGAACAGCCGAAAGAAGATGATGATGATACATATATTATATTATGTAATATTATGTGTCATTCTCAGGTGTTTAAGATCCTCTCTGCTTGGGATGACATTATTGACAGAACCCAATGACTTGCCATGGATGTCCTACATCTGTCACCACTGGGTTTCCAGGTACTGGCTAAGTGGCTTGCCACCCCTATTGTGCCTTATTAGGCAGTGTTCCTAATGTTATTACCACCATAACAGCTACACATGTATGCAATTTGAGGGTCATGCTGCTCAACAGTGGACATCTAACTGTCAGGATGCAGTCACTCATAGCAGTCATTGGAGTGGATGACACATGTCTGCTGTAATGGAGAGGTGGTTCACAGCAGCAGACAGCAGACCTGCAGTATCAGGCTATGATGCATTCCACAGCTGTCAGCCCCCAAACATGGACCACACCACACCAACACAGGTGGTGTTGTCTCCATATTCATTATGGATAGGAAAACCTCCAGACTAGTATTCCATCATAATGCATTGGAGATACTTCCGGTACAACTGCCTTGGGGTAATAGTGCAATCCAGACCATAGCCTGCTATGGCTCCACATGTATGTCCCTAGACTGTCAGTGCACATTCAACAACACCCTACCATCTATGATGGTCCACCGCAACACTGACATAGTACAAGTCTTTGACTACCCCTCCATCACCTAGGGAATGTAGCCATGTGCCAGTACAGTGGCCCAACACTTCTGGGATTCATCATTTCCATTGCCCTAGACCAGCTCATACTGACCCATAATAAAAACACCAAATCACCAGTCAACTCACTCCAAATGAAAAATACACCAAAATTCAAAGCAGACAGGAACACTAAGACACGCAGATGGTGAAAAAGACTTTTCCTTTAATAACAAGTCCTGGTACCTCGGCTATTCGCCTTCAATGGAACAAATCACCATGCAAAAAACATCTCCTTATATATTCAACAAGCAACTCATTAATCAATTAATTAAGATGAAAAACTTCATTTAAAGTGCAACATCTTACATTATTATAATTCAAAATACATCACAATGTTGCATTCTTACAACACATGTACACCGATAAAAAGAATTCAATAAACTTCATACTTTTCATGAATATACATATAAATATTGTTTGGTTATTTAATAAATGATCAGGTTAATCTTCACAATATAACTATAAATGACATAATATAAGTAGAACCATCATGTTGAAATACCACTATCTAAATTCATGCCCCTTGGATATAAGGTATGAAAATCATTCTATATTCTAGTATATTCAATTCTGTTTTAAAATTCCCTGCATCAGAGTGTGGTCCAGCCAACACACTAAAAATGAATCCATTACTGTTACCATTGTGCACATTGACAAAATGTGAAGCCACAGGACTATCCATGTTACTTCTCCTGATATCCCCCAAATGTTCTAAGATGCGGATTTTAACTTTCCTCATAGTTTGACAATATACCAAAGGGCTTATCACAATCACACCCTAAAATATTGACCACTCCTTGTGATAAACAATCAAATTTCTCAAAAGCTTGATACTTTTTCCCATTAATTTTCTCTCCATGCAAATTTCTAGCCCTGTTACATACAGAGCAGCGTCCACAGCATTGCATACCAACATTCATGGAATCCATAGGATACTCTAACTTCCTAGTTAACAATTCCTTCAAATTATTATACCTACGATAAGAAAAGGTAATGTGTCTAGGAAACAAATGACCAACAGACATATCATCAGCAACTACATGCCAAAATTGTTTAACAACTTTCTCCACCACCCATGAAAAATCTGAAAATCTAGATACAAAAAATAATCTATCCATTTCCTGTGAAACTGGACAACGTCTGTGGTAA
Organism: Protopterus annectens; assembly: GCF_019279795.1. Classification (NCBI taxonomy): domain Eukaryota; kingdom Metazoa; phylum Chordata; order Ceratodontiformes; family Protopteridae; genus Protopterus; species Protopterus annectens. The sequence goes on from NC_056737.1 coordinate 1,594,431,355, forward strand.
CTTATTTTCTTGCCTCCCCCACATAACCTGTTCTTAATTCCAGACAACATTGTCTCCGAATATCCTCTGGAAGATAGTCTTACATAAACTTCATTAAGGACTTCATCCCATAATTTTGAATCAGAAGTGTTCCTGAGAATTCTCTTGAATTCCCCCTCTGGCAGTTCCCTAATCAAATTTGGAGGATGCATGCTGCTAGCATGCAGAAAGTTATTCACAGAGGTGAGCTTCCTATAAGGTCTGTGTTGCACCCTATTATCTTCTCCAATATAAAATTCCACATCCAAAAAATATATTTTCTCATTAGAACATTCGCAAACAAAACTTAACCCATGTGCGTTTTTGTTGATGTCCTGTAAAAATTCCCTGAAAAAAAAAGGACTTCGCTTACAAACAAAAATGAGATCATCAATGTATCGTTTATAAAAAACAACATTATTAATGAAAAATGCATTCTGAAGCATGAATTCCTTCTCAAATTCACCCATGTATATCACTGCATAAGTGGGGGAAAAAGTCGCCCCATCGCTGTCCCTTTGTTTTGAAGATAAAAATCCTTCTTCCACACAAAATAATTATGTGGGAGACTATATTCTAACAGGGACAATAAAAAGGTGGTGCGAGGGCCCTCACCCATCATATTTTTCATAGCCTCCAAACCCCAGCGCTTATCAATATTGGTGTATAAAGATGAAACATCTACTGTGGCCCAATAAAATTCAGTGTCCCACATAATACCACTCAGTGCATTACAAACATCCTCAGTGTTTTTCACGAGAAGGTACCTTAAGCAAATAACTTTTAAAATGAAAATCCAAAAATTTGTTCACTTTTTCTATATAAGAACCTACCCCTGAGATGATGGGTCTCCCTGGTGGGTTAACCATATTCTTATGAATTTTAGGAATTGCATATATATGGGGATGCCTTGGTTCCTTGACTAAGAGGTTTTTAACATCACTACTTACAAAAAGCCCAAGCCTCTCCCCCTTCTCTAATAATTCACCAAGTTCATTATTATACTGTTTCAGCGGGTTATGATTTAATTTCTTATAAACATTTTCTCTTAACAACTCTTCAACGATGTTTATCATATTTTCCAATATCCATGACTACCCAATTCCCTCCTTTATCCGCTGGTCTCACAGCCACTCTGTATAACCCAGTTCTAAATTCTTTTAAGGCAAGCCATTCACTTTTTGAAAGATTATATACCCTATAATTTCTACAGAAAGCACTATATTCTCTTTCAATGCTTGCGCATACCACATGTTCAAAGACATTGATGGCTGTGGAATGTCTCAGAGGCATAAAGGTGCTGTCAGTGGGAAAATAAGGTACATCAATACGTACATAGCCCGCCCCAAACATTCCCTCACCTGGGATATTCCCATCACCATTTACATTTTCATTTTAATTTTCACAAACCATATCTATATCAACATCATAAATGCTTAGGTTTAATAATTCATCATCTTCTTCAGTAGTATTTGATACTTAATTACACACATTTAAATTTTGTTCTGAGAAATGTACCTTCAGATTAAGTTTGCGAACAAACTTCCTGATATCCAAAATAACATCCGCTAACATGGGTAGTTTTGTGGGTATAAATTTAGTGCCTTTGCGCAAAACATTTCAAATATCCTCTGATAATGAAAACTTAGAGAGGTTAATTACACTTAAATCATCATAGCGCAAAGGACAAAAAACCCTGCTGTTAACATCATCTACATCAGTGTCCATGACATTCAAATTATTGTCCAAATTATTGCCCAGTGTATTGTCATAAGCACAAACTGACCCCAATGAAGGGGAAGTAGTAAAAGTTCTTACTTTAAATTCTTGTGATAAAAAGACGACTTCCCCTGATTCTTCCGTGAGTGAGTTTGCATGTACAAGTTTGCCTTTTTGGTACCTTGATTATTTTTTCCAGTCTCCACCCTCTCAGGCGAACTTTCCATGCCAAAATCTTCAAAAGATACACTCTTCCAATTGCCGGTAGTCTCCATAGAAGAACATGACAAACCATTCTCACTCCTGGGCATGCACATCTTAGAATTCTGACGATAACGGCGCCCTTTACGTTGCCAAGTACACACTTCATTTTTTTCATAATCCCTCACGTCTCTGTTGAGTTTTCTTTCTTCCTCCCCAAAACATCATTCTCAACTTTATTAATCTTTTCATTTATGTTTTTAAATGCACCTTGAAAAACAATGGGAGGAGTTTTGTTCATAAGCTCTTCCTGCAACTCAACAATCTCTCTCTCTAACTTTTCAACAGTTGTATTATTTCTTTTAATCAAAATCTTAAGCCAATCCTGTGCGACCTGTCTCCATTCCAGAAGCAGGTCACCCTCATCATCACCAAAACCTCCAGTGGGCAGCCTATCAATGCGCAGCCCCCTCGGAGTGATGTTCATGGAAACATACTTTTCAAGCAATTTAGAGTCATAAAATACAGTCATCTCCTTCGACATCAAATGTTCTAACCGAACAAAATTTTCCGAATGTTAGTCAGTCGCGTTAACAGACTACAAATCCGATGCAGCAAATTTACGTTCTCTTTCCTTCACAAAATCAGTGGACAAAATATTTTCACCAACATGGTTTCCTTCTGCGTTGACAAGATCCATAATAAAAACACCAAATCACCAGTCAACTCACTCCAAACGAAAAATACACCAAAATTCAAAGCAGACAGGAACACTAAGACACACAGATGGTAAAAAAGACTTGAAAAAGTCCTGGTACCTCAGCTATTCACCTTCAATTGAACAAATCACCATATAAAAACCATCTCCTTATATATTCAACAAGCAAATCATTAATCAATTAATTAAGGTGAAAAACTTCATTTAAAGTGCAACATCTTAGCGTTCCTGTTGCTTTGAATTTTGGTGTATTTTTCAGCTCATACTGCCCCTGGTAGAGGATGCAGCAACATTGACCTGTGTTGACCACTTAAATGTGGGACTGTTGCTCATCCACAGATGTCAATCCCTGCATGGTGAGAGTCACACAGGCTGTAATCAACATGGAACTCAACATGTCACCCACACCCCCCACAAAGATAACCACCTTGCAAAACCTCTCCAAAGCTGACTTTGCAGCCATGAAGACAGAGATGGATGTCTTCACTGCACCCATGGCAGTGGGAAATAGCTGCATGACTGTGGAATCATACACATATGCACTGTACAAACAGGTACATGAATGCATGGTACTAGCCAGTACATGAATGTATGGTACTAGCCAGAGCCAACAGAACCAGACACTGCCCCTCAAACACTGGGAGACACTGTGATGGTCCCCTGCCATTACTAAAGTGTACATCAGAAGAAGGACACTGTTGCAGGGAAAGGTGGTGTCCCATGACTGTTGAACTCCCTTACTAGCCTCAAACACACCTTTGGATCCCTCATGGAATCCCCGACAGTCATCTATGGCAACAAAGATGCAGCAGACACTCATGACAGTCACAACAGCCATTGATAGTTACATCAACAATCTCCACAGCATTAAACACAAGTGCTGTGAGTTACTGCACAATGCTAATACATATCCTGAGACAACAGATATAGGCCACAGTCTTAGCAACACATTCAGTGCCAGCTTTACCCCTCACTCCCCCCACAAGTGAAGTGCTGAGTGAATGTGTTCACACATGCTGTATCCCATTTCCATTCTAGGTGTCTGTGTGTCACCATGATGTGGCCCTGCAGCAAGGCCATGGGGTATGGCAGTGTGGTAACACATCCACTATTTTATAGGCAGGGTACAGTATGTGCAAGGTAATCTCCGGTCTGTAACACAGTGATTGCATATGCCTCACAGATTATAGGGCTGAGGGTTGTACATAGGTATATGTTGATTTACATCATCTGTTGTAGAATAGAGAATGGTACATGTTCTGGTTTGGGCACACCTCCAATTGCTAATAACCACAGCAACAGGGGATATTCATCAACCAAACACACTGGGATTACTATTCACACACACACACACACACACACACACACACACACACACACACACACACACACACACACACACACACACACACACTTGCCAGTACTGAGATCCATAGGTTCAGTGCTTCATAGGTGTGTAGTAGGTGAATGGGCCTGAAGGCTCTACAAGGCTAGCCCAAAGGAATACCCTGGCATCAGGCCACATGAAAATAGTCCCCAGTGTGGCTCAGGAGTATAGTCACTGGAGTGGTCCCCAGGGGTGTGTAATGTATTCCCCATCCACTCATCCAGATTTCTATTGTGGGTGGTCAGTGATGTCCACTGCTTCCCATGTATGTGATTTATATTCCATAATACGGACAGTGGCTGGGTTGTGCACATGTCCCACATGCATGTTCTTTGAAGTATGTAAGTGTGCCTGAGGTCTCTGGGGCATGTTGTGTGGACAGATTGGTATCTTCTGATGTAGCATTCCTGACCTCATTTGGTGAGACCTGGCTATGTAACTGAGGTACTGATTGCACCTACATTGACAGTATGATATGGGTGATCGCATCTGTCCACACATGGCATGTGTATAAGGCATGGTATTCCCTTTGTGGGGTACATTTGCAGACTCTACAGTTGTTGCAGACGTCCAGTGAGGAACATGGCAAAATGGCCACTGTACACATTGATTGGGCTACTGAGGGGATGGAACAGGGTGCCATGTCCTTTTACTTGCTGGATAACACACACACAGTCAGTAGATGTAACACATCAAAGTACTGTCTGATGTCAGTGGCACTGTTGTGGTCAACAGGCATCTAGTCCACTGCAATCATACCATGGGTACTATCTGTGAGGCAATATACAGGGGAACTACCGATGTGTACGATTCATGGGTGGAGAGTTGTCTCTGAGTATTAGAAGGGTTGCCTATATTGTTCACTAATCCATACTGTCACGTAGTCATTGCACATGGCACTAGACATTTAGGGGGTGGACTGTCTACTCCACCCTCTATGGTGTTTGACAACTGTTGGACTTGTAATGTGGACATTGGGACATATACTAGTTCCTCAGCATAATAATTTAGCAAAACCCACCCCCCAATGGATCCTGTTATTACACAATCACACCAACCCCCACACAGGGGACTGATGACAGACACACACACACACACACACACACACTTACCAGTACTGAGTTTTGAACCCCTACCTAGCTATGTATTGCTACTACAGTGTTAAGCATTTATCGCACATGCCACAGAGCTTATACAATGTATGTTGTCCGAAGGTACTTCTAAGGTGAAGAACATAACCAGCCCTTGTAAATACTGGCATTGGGTGATGTAGTAGGTGAGAGATTCCACAAAATATTTTACCCTACACACATTTACATTTCCCAGGAGTGAGGTTCAAACCTCTATATAACTATCCTTTCTGACCATATGGTATGGGTTTAGGGTTGCCAACAGGTACTTCTAAGGTTAATGATATCTGCAGGACTGCTAAAATCAGGCACTGAGATGTGTACTGGGTGTAAATGGGGCCAAAATATGTACACACATAAACACTTCCCAAGAATGAGATTCAAACTCTTACCTATGTAGATATTGCTACTACATTGTTCCACATTTATTACATGTGCCACGGAGCTTACATGTTGAAAAGCTGAACAAAGTTATCTTTGAAGGTGAGTGACATCAGCAGCAGTGCTAAAGGAGGGGTAAGGGAAGTGTTGTAAGTGTGAATATCCACAAAATCTGGTCTCTCCAAAGATACACACACTCTCTCACACAAACACTCATATTTACACAGTTGCCAGGGTCAGTAATGGGACTCCTAACTAACTAGTTTGCTACACTATAGTATTACACAGTTATTGCAAGCACCATGCAGCTTATATGTTGGAGAGTTGTGCAAAGGTATCTTTGAAGGTGAGTGACATCAGCAGCAGTGCTATAAATGGGGTAAGGGAAGTGTTGTAATTGTGAATGATCACAAAATCAGGTGTCTACAAGAATACACACACTCTCTCACACAAACAATCACATTTACACAGTTGCCAGGACTGGAACTCCTACCTAACTAGCTTGCTACGCTATAGTATTACACGGTTATCGCAAGCGCTATGAAGCTTATATATTTGAGAGCTGTCCAAAGGTATCTTTGAAGGTGAGTGACATCAGCAGTGCTGAAGGAGGGGTAAGGGAAGTTTAGTGAGTGTGAATGGCCTCAACGACATTCATCTAGAAACACACATACACACACACACACACACACACACACACACACACACACACACACACACACACACACACTCACACACAACTTTACATTTGACAGGACTGATATTACAACTGCTACAAGCACCACTGAGACTATAGGGCTGAGGACTAACCAAAGGTATTTCTACAGTGAATGACATCAGCACATCATGTGATATAGGCCAATGGAATGTGTAGTGGGTGGGACAGGCCTCATAATGGGATTCTCTCTGTCGCTGTATGTCTTTCTCTTCCCCACGTCTGTGTGTGTGTATGTTTAACACATTATATTATGTTGACCTTAGATATGTGTGAGTATTCCTATCCAGTGTGTGTGTGTGTGTGTGTGTGTGTGTGTGTGTGTGTGTGTGTGTGTGTGTGTGTGTGTGTGTGTGAAGTATCAATGGTGTACAATTTGGTGTGTGTGCACAGACAGCTGTGAATAACCGATATCTGTAGTCCACTGTGTTGTGAGACATGGGCTTTATTTCTTTAAGTGTAGGAGCATGACCAGTATGACCTTCTATATTGAGTGTGTGCATCTATTCCAGGGAGGGTTGGACTCCAGTTCAGGGTTTTGTGTGTTACGGCTATACCTAGCAAACTGTTTCTGTAGGATATCTGTAGATAGGTTGCCAATATGGAGACACGATGGGCTTAACATACGGGGGGGGATACTGTAACTATTGCTGTCTGTGCTGCTTGTGTGACATTTTTGGTTGTAGTATAGATTTTAAGACATATGTACTGTTTTACACTGTGATATGTCATGTCATCAACTACTAACAGTCATCATTCTTTGCTCACAGTTATTTACCGGGAAATACAAGATGAATGAAGCTGAGACCAATATTGTGAGGCATATAGACTACACATTCTGGCACACACCTGTCATTGTGGAGGGGTAGCTACAGACAATAGACTGGTTCTGTGTAAATGGTCCTGCACCTTGTTAGTATGCTGGCTGGGGTTCCCCTCCTTGTGCTTTTCTCAACTGTATGGAATGGCCATATCCTGCTGGGGCCATACCTCTCAGCTGTACAGATACACCCAGGTTATCCAGTGGCAGGACTCATATATCTGATCAGTTTACCTTCCCATTGTAGTTTACAAACAGTTGTGTGGCTATTCATTCATGGATTTGCAGTCGGGAGTAGTGTGGGCGGACATTAGAGTTTCAGACTTCACACACTCCATGACATCCATGCTTCTACACCCCCCCTCTATTATTCTCTCCTCCACCTAACATTATGTAAGCAATATTTCAGAGGTATCCCTACAGTTGGGCCTTTATCCCAGTAGTATTTATAGCCTGATCCACAGTCCTTGTAGTAGGACATGGGGAGGCATGCTACTGGTATTTGTCAACATGGGCTTGCTTTTGTTTTCTGCTTACTGCTTACTGTGTTAGGTTGTTAGTTGGGACCCCCTGACATTACATACATTGGCACTATGGGTGAGGCATGGGCCTTTGCCAGAGGACTGTAGGCCATTTGGGAGTGCTGCAGGCCATCTGTTACTGTATTTCTACATGAGATTGTGGGGGGGGGGTGCACACCTGCTGACTTTAACATTTAAAATAACTGTACTGGTATTTTGGTTACTCTGTTGGCTTCCATTTCATAATTTATTGTGACCTATCATGCAGACAGGAGGCATTTTAGTAGAGTACACATGTTAGATCTTAATGGCATATATTTCAGTTTCAGACTTCTTACCCTTCAGAACTAGAATGCACCTGCCAGACCTGTTGTAGTATGTCTGTGTAGGTCTGGTGGGGGGCTGTTCACCATTGTCATCATTTGAGGGCCTTAGCCAGGCCTTTCTTCATGGTCATTTACACCTGTCCTGCTGGGTGAGGCTGGTGGTGGGTATGTGACCCTCATAGACATCCATGTGTGTGACCTATTGACACCCACAGTTCTTTGGGCCATCACATGTACTGCAGTGGAGGTTGTTACCTTTGGTAGTTCTGCCTAGTATGTTGACACCAGTATTTGTTATGAATTTTCTGCTGTCCCATATAGCTGTCTGCTACTTTCCCATTCAGCCACCCAGTTCCCGTGCATGCTTGCATCCATATCATACATACAAGTATGAGAACATACTACTCCATTCAGTAATTGATAGGAGGGTGACTTACCTTGTTGCTGGGCTAGTATTGAGGACATTGCTGGAGGGCTGACTATGCTGGATCCACATAGTACACTCCTTATACATGGTAAAGCTCAGGTAGTGTCATGTTTGGCATCCCTTTTACTGTATGTGCGAGTCGGAGAGAGGTATCAGTCTCTGGGTCCCTACAGTGTCAGTGTGTGTGCTATGCATTGCCTCTTTGCCAAGTCCTGGGCATACTGTGCATGCCTCCTTCTGCCTACAGGAGCAGGCTCAGGATGATCCTCCTCTGAGTCGCTCTGTGCCTGTACTAGGCTTGGCAATGGTGGGGGGCTGTGTGGCCCTGCCCCGCACTTTTCCTGCTGCAGCTGTTTCTGCAGGATCATATTGTGTAGCATGGCACATACTATGAACATTTGTGTACATGTAGCTGGAGAGTACTGCAAGGCTCCACCGGATATGTCAAGGGAGTAGAACCTTGACTTGAGCATCCCAAACACATGCTCTACAATGATCCTGGAATGCATGTGCCTCATTATGGTGTTCTTGTCCAGGTGTGTGTGTGTGTGTGTGTGTGTGTGTGTGTGTGTGTGTGTGTGTGTGTGTGTGTGTGTGTGTGTGTGTGTGTGTGTGTGCATTTCTGATGGGTGTCATCAGCCATGGCTCCAGTGCATAGCCAGCATCCTCCACTAGATGGCCATTTGGGATGTCCCCACAGCAAATGCCTGATACCGCTGAGAGCAATGCCAGATGTGGGAGTCGTGATAGCTTCCAGGGCTGCCAGCACACACATTCATGATAATTCCCTGGGCATCGCCCATGACCTGGCAGTTGATGGAGGGGAAGTCCTTGCGGTTTATGTAGATCCTGCCCCCCTCACTAGGTAGTGCTTTGATGTGGATGTGCATGTAGTCTACAGCACCAACTACCTCAGGGTATTCTGCTATATGGTGGAAGAGACGCATATGTCTGGTCAGCACCTCACGGTCTGTGGGGAAATATATGTGCTCATTGGCATGTTGTGTCATGGCATCCAGGAACTGTTAGAGTACCCTGGATGCTGATGCCTGTGAGACCCCCATGATATCCCCAGTTGGTCTTTGGAAGTTACCTGTTGCTAGTATTCTTATGCCTAGACATACCTTGGTATCCACTGGGATGGGTTCCCCTCTATTAGTTCTGTGTGTGAGGCATGGCTGGCACAGCTCAATGACTTGCTGTAGAATGTCCCTGTCCACCCTATAGTGCTCTACTATCTCCAGTTCATGTAGCCCCTGGTAGGTTACCCTGGATCTGTACAATCTTCTCCTCCTCCTCACTGTGAGTCAGTTGTCAGCATTCTCCTCCTCACCACCCTCAGTTACTAGCACACATTGATGGAGTAAAGCAGCAACAGCCTCTAACATTTTTAGTTAGTGTTGCCGGTTAAAAATCCCCTACCTGTGTAAACCAGTGGTGTAGACTTTGTGGGAAAAAACAGTCTGTAGGGTGTTTGCATAGTTTATATTAATGTGCTGGGCTGCTGCATGTGTAATTGGCTGATTCTGATACATTCCACCTGCCAGCTATGCTAGTTCTCCTTGATTGCCTTCCTAGTGCTGTTTCCCCTTCCCAGTTCCTCCCTATTTAAGCCCTGAGGCATGCTGCACATATCCAGTGTTCAAATGTAAACAGCACTGCCATTTCCTCTTTTTTTTTTTTTTTTTGTTTAAATCCCAGTGTGTGCCGCACACAAACGTTTAGGCTATATACACGGTGCTCAGGCACATCTGACACACACCCTTCCTTGGCTGTGCTTAGCTAAGGACAAACATGGGCCACAGAGCTCCAATGAGCTTACAGGAAGCATGACACATCCCCTTATGAAGTCATTCAGCTCTTACACTTGCACTGTTGTATTGCACCTACACGGTTAGGTACCAGCTGACACTTTGAAGAAATTTGTGATTCAGTATAACTCCCCTCATTTGCATACCCCAGCATGTAGGTCATTAGTTACTGCACTTAAACGGACCCTTTCCCCTTGACAACCAGTGCTCCCTGGTATTGTTTACATTCTGCATGCCACTGACTATAACGGCAAAAAGCAGAATTAACTTAAAACTGACTTTTCTCCTTTTTTTTTTTTTTTTTTTTTTTTTTTGATATGATCCAGTTTGCGTGCCGCTGCCCTAAGCTTAAATGGCCGAGATCAGCCAAAAAAAAGTTTAAATTAAAAAAAAAAAATAAACTGTTTTTAATGCCAATGGCCTTATATTTGGCCATTGGCATATGTATTAAACACAATACATGCTTTTACACAAGCTGCCATGCCTCCGTTTTGTCAGATGCAGAAATGTATTCGGGTACTAGCCGAATACATTTCTGCACTGACACTGTTCTAGCACAGAGACCTGGCAGCTTGGTGGATCGCAAAATCACCTCATTTGCATGGTTTTCACCAGCAAATGAGGGTATTTGCATATTTGCCAGTTTTCCATGCTAGAACAGTGAAGGGCCGTTCGTGCATGTGAAAACGGCACTTTCCTGGATCGCTCAGCGACCATTTTCATTGCAGGAGCTCCTGCATGGAAAATCAGCCTTCATGAATCCTGGGGTAGGTCAGTTAGAGGAGCATGTTCCTCAGTGGAGTACAAGCATGAATAAGCAAAACCCAAGTCCAGCTTTATTGTTAACTATCACAATTGTGGTGCAAATCATGAGTCTAAGAGAGAGAAATGCTTAGCATTTGGTCAGCAATGTCACAAGTGTAAAAAATGGAACCATTTTCAAAAGTTTTTCAAATCAAGTAAACCTCATACAGTTGCAAAGAAAAGTCACACAAAAAAGCAAGTTGATCAAGTAAAGACGCAACAGTCAGCTTTCTATGTAGATGGTGTATCAGTACTTGGTGAAAGAGTTGTTGCAGTGAATTTATTGGCAAAGAGTGAAGTGTGTTGTACTGTCCGGATCAATGGTAAATCCACAGAGCTTAAAGTAGACACTGGTTCAAAGTTTAATGTTGTATCAGCAGACACATTTGCTAAAGTGAGAACTAATGAACAACTTAATGTGGCCAGTAGTACGAAACTTGTTGCTTATGGAGGTGAAGAAATTCAAACCGAAGGCTTAGTGATGCTTTCCTGGTATTTGGCCAAGAACTGTTACAACTTGTTATTCTATGTAGTCCAAATACCAGTACAGTCATTATTGTGTCTCAAAGATAGCTTGAGAATAAATCTGTTTTCTTTTTCCAAAGAAGTTCATCACATAAGTGCATCTCTTAGTTTCAATTGACTATTTGGGCAAACTTTCAGTTGTGTACTCCATGAAGTTAAACTCAGAGGTCACTCCAGTAGTTAGACCTGCAATAAGAGTTCCGGTAGCTATGCAGGATAAAGTCAAGACTGAGATGGATAAAATGGTGCAGCAAGGTGTAATTTGTCCAGCTACAGAACCAACTGAATGGGTGTCGTCTATGGTAGCAGCTCACAAAAAAGGCTTAGACGAAATCAGAATATGTATTGGCCCAAGAGATTTGAACAAAGCATTGAAGAGACCATATCATCCAATGCACACAGTTGAAGAGGATGCAGCCCTAATACCGAATGCAGGTTCATATTAAAAACATGAATGTTTACTTACCCAAACACCTAAACACCGACACGTCTTCATCGAACCACGAAAACATCGACTGTCCTGAAGCGCGAAATCAGAAACATCGAATTGTCATAGTTGGCCCTTCTGCGGTATAGCTCCGCAAGGTAAGTGTGCGATAGTTACGGACCATAGGGTTAGAGTGCGGGTTAAGGTAAGTGCATGGATGGTAATGTATGTTAGATGTAGTGTAGGGTTAGAAGTAGGGTTTAGTTTAGGGTTAGAAGTAGGGTTTTGGTTAGTGTATGTATGTGGTTTATTTAGTTTGTTTGTATACGTAGTATGTAGCGGGCGGTGGGATGGGACAAGTATAACATTTTGAGTTTTTGAATTTCGCGGTTTAGGGCATTAGGTGTATTTGTAGTTCGCGGAATATGTGTTCGGGTAAGTAAACGTTTGTGTTTTTAATATGAACTCCCAAATGCCATTGTCTTTTCTGTCTTGGATGCAAAAAGTTAATTTTGGCAAGTGATGCTTGATCGCAAATCCTCATTACTAACCACTTTTGGTACACTGTTTGGCAGATACAGATTCCTAGGGATGCCATTTGGAATAAATTCTGCAAGTGAAGTCTTTCAGCAGGCAATGGAACTAATTTTTTTGGGTTATCCCATAATAGTAGATGATTTATTGGTTGGAGGCAATGGTGAAGCAGAGCATGACAGAAAAGAAACCTAAAGAGGGTTCTAGACAGAGCATGTGATGTAAACTTGAAGATCTATCCTCTGAAGTGTAAATTCAGGCTACCAGAAGTTACATATGTAGGTCATTTATTTATCAGTACTGGCTTGAGACCAGACCCGACCAAGCAATTAGCTATCCTTGAAATGTCAGCACCAGGCCATATTCAAGCTCTACTGGATTTCCTAGGCATGGTCAACTATTTAGGCAAGATTATATCAGACTTCAGTGAGTTGACTCACAAAAATGTTGCACAGTCATCCTTAGAACATCACCAGAAGGCATTTGAAGACTTTAAGCATAAAATTGCCACCCCACCTACATTAGGATACTATGATGTGAATAAACCAGTCATTCTTTCCTATGATGCTTCAAAATTTGGTCTTGGTGCAGCTATACTTCAAGAGGACAGACCAATAGCCTGAGCATATAGAACACTTACCAAACTGAGATGCAGTATGCTCAGATTGAGAAAGAACGTTTGGCAATAGTATTTGCATGTTCCAAGTTTCATGATTATATTTATAGTTCAGCTATTTAGATTGAAGCTGACCACCAACCTTTAGTTACTATTCTAAAGAAGCCTATGCATTCAGCTCCAGCGAGATTTTGAAGAATGATGCTCAAATTGTAGAAGTACAACTTCAAAATGGTCTATACGAAAGGCAAGCTACTCTGTCTGGATGATACCTTATCCACATCACTTAGAGATATGACGGAACAGCTTGAAGCAGAGAATTTTGACTTTGATGTAATGGCAGTGCATCATTTTTCTACCACTAAGCTTGATGGCTTGATGAGTTAGGAGAGCATACAAAGGCTGATCCAATTTTGCAAATGCTCAACCACTACATTAATGTTGGATGGCCATCAAACAATCTGTTGTACCACCTAAAGTGCAAACCTATTTTCCTTACAGAGATGAAATATTGACGGAAGATGGCATTATTTTCAATGGTCCTAAAATTGTTGTTTCTGCTTCCTTACAACAAGAATATATCCAGATTTTGCATTGTGGTTACCCAGGTTCCACATCCTCTAAGGGAAAAGTGAGAGAATTAGTATTTTGGCCTTCATTAATGAAAGACATTGATAAAATACTTTCTTCTTGTTCAGTATGCAATAGTACTAGACCACATTTGCAAAGAGAACCACTTCAGCTAAGTTAAGTTCCTGAACTACCTTGGTCAGCAGTAGCCACTGCTATCTTCAAGTGGAACACTCAACACTACTTAGTATTGGTAGACTCTTATTCAAAATTGGTTTGAGATTGATCTACTACCTAACCTAACATCCACTGCTGTTATTACTCAGTTGAACTGTCATTTCTCAGCCCATGGTAGTCCACACAAAGTTATTTCTGACAATGGTATTCAAGTTACTAGTCAGTTGTTTCAGAAATTTGCAAGAGAATGTGACTTTTTACATGTTACTAGCAGTCCTGAATATCAACAGTCAAATGATCTAGCTTAATGTGCAGTGGAAAGTGCAAAGTAATTACTTGAAAGGTCAAACCGTGACAATACCAATGTCTTTTTGAATTTACTTAATCTCAGAAACATACTCCATGAAGATATTCTTGGCTCACCTACTCAAAGACTTCTTTCCAAGCAAACCAGAATGACTCTACATCTTAGTTCCAGTTTATTGAGGCTTAAAGCTAAGAACAACAGAACCATAAAGGCTCAACTATTCATGAAGTGTTCAATCCAGAAGTCCAGTTATGATAAATCAAGCAGATTTCTTTGTCCGTTGAGGGAAGGAGAGACAGTGAGAATACATACGGTGAAAGGTTTCGACCGGATTGGTCAAGTTACAGGAATATGTGCTAAGCCGAGATACTACCATGTAGAATCCAAGGGTATGGAGTACAGGAAAAATCATAGGCATCTACTTCCTGTACTAGAATCATCATCACAACATTGCTTCAGTGACACAGAGTCTAGATCTCAGAGTGAACCAAATGTTTTTCCCATTCCAGACTATGTTCCTACCTCTGATTTAATTCCTGAAGATGTTCCAAACAGTTCTAAGATCGAACATTTTCAGAGACAGCTCCAGTTGCTCAGCCCAATTCCCAGTTTTATGTCACACGATATGAACAAGTATCCAGGCCCGGTGTGAAATATGCAGCAACATGGACTTACCTGTGTATAAATGTACCTTATCTTGTGTAAATGCATGATAGAGAACTGTCTGTGATATCTGCATGTCAAAAAGATTCATAACATTGCATGTTTCATTTTTTCAAGAGGGAGGCTGTAGATCAGAGTGCACGTGCTATGTGCTGTATCTTTAAGAAGCACGTCAAAGACTGAGCGTGCACGTATAAATGTTAAGCACGTGCCATTCCTAGTGCCATTTTGAGAGTGTAGCCAAAGAGTAAGCATGTATGATTACAGCAGTTTGTATATAAGTTACTTAAGTTACAGTCAGTTATCTTCTATCATAATGTGTTTGTATAAAATAAAGCTGCCTGAACAGAACCCACAAAGACTCTTCTTTTGTGTCCAAAGTAGAAGAGCAACAGTATACCTTCTTTAAAAGACTTAAAAGTACTCCAGGCATTGTGATGTTATTTTCCAGATAGGAATCCTGTCACTCTAAACTGAAAATAACATTTGATCATACAATATTTTCCTTAGTATCTGCAAAACAGTAGCTACTGAACTCAATGATTGCTAGGTGACATAGATTTAGAGGTTCAGCTGTAGCCTCAGAAAAAGATATGCAATGTGAGTCCATCGAAATAAAAACTTGACAAAGCCTCTCTTAAAAGGCCATTATCTTTGCAACTTTCCGACCAACGAATATGAAAATCAGAATGCTTGTCATCCAAGTTACAAAACGGGCTGGTTCTACTTTTTGACTAAGACTTCCAAAAGTGTTAAACCATAAGATCTAACCTAAATGCTGAAATAACTGATGGAGCTTAACAGGATTTCACTATTATGAAAAGAAGTGAAAACAGCCAGACAGTTAAATTGATAGGAAGGGAAACAGGGAAACAGGCAGACAGAAAATGGATGGATATGTAGACAGAGAGAGAGAGAGAGAGACTGACAGACAGGCAGAGTTGAAAGAGAAATTATACTAAACAACACTTGAAATGATCTAAAGAAATACATGAACTTTGTAATGCTTGACAATGACTGAATAGCTTTTAAGTAATACATAACACATTTGCAACTCAAAATATGGCAATATGGCTTGTTTTCATTTATATAAATGCATGATTCCTATGTCATAAGTAATAATTTAATAAAGATATTCCTTGTTTAAAAAATAAAGAAATGCATGTCAAAAAAGAGGTTAAGGAGAAAATGAAACAGTATTTCTAAATTTTAAAATACTGCAAAAAAAAGTGGTCTATATTGATGAATTTGCATACTGTTATCATTCTAGAGCTTAAAGAAATATTAGTACTGAGCTTGCATCATTAATAACAGCATTAGTACTGACCTTGTATCATTAATGACAGTTTCTAAGGCTTCCAATAGCTTCTGAGAAGTCAAATCAGGTAAGTTGAGGATAACCCCAACACCATGCCTCTCCATACGCTTAACATTGCTGGCTTGATCCCCGAAGAGTGGCATCATAATCATGGGAACTCCACTGCATATTGCTTCATATAGCCCATGTGTCCCTCCATGTGTAATAAACACTCGTGTCTTGGAATGAGCTGGTTAGAAAAAGTTATGTAGAGAAATTATACAGTTAATATTAATGGTGCTATAACAAACCATTGCAAAAATTACACTTTTTGTAACTGTTATTGTAACATTGTTACCCCCATTGTATTTACATTAATCCAACAATAGTTTTTAATCCCGCCCGCTAAAGAGTAATGTCGGTTCAGTTCCTGCTCCGTAAAAGCAGCAAATGTGTTATTGGCTTCCATGTTAAAAAGTGTGTTTGCTTCACATATGGAATTGAAAGGCATATGACTGTAGTAGATATGGACAATTACTAGTACCTTCTAGGAACAGTTAGCATACATCCCCCATATATAAAGTATACAGAGGATTTAGGAAGAGAATGGAGACTAGACTATAAATGTGCATATGTTGTAAAAACTTGAAATACCCAACTCAAGGTAATGCATTTCTCTAAATGTTGCAGAAAGATAATGAAGAATGCTAGAAGTCATTCAGTGCTGTATCTGCAACATGGCCATTTTCACATGCCATCTGAGTATTACAGCAATATCCCACGTATATACAAAGACTTCTAGATTCTTAAACAAGATTATAGGATTGCAAGGATGTCTAATACATAAAATACATCTTTATGGCCACTATTCAAAGCTGATGCTTGGTATAATTTCTTTAAATGCTTAGGTTTTAACATTGGCAGGAATGGACCCCTTTCCTAAGTCAGGGCATAATTAAAGTTCATGAAATCAGTTTTGCTTCCATCTTTGACATTTGATAAGAGTGCTCTTCTCAGCACCTGCAATGTACCTAGAATTGCCCCTTTTTGTAGTTCATAAGGGGTTATTTTTTATCAGCAGCATATTTAGATATGTTTGAAGATTCTTTTTTATCAGTCCAGTTGCTCCTACTACACTTGGAACTTTTTGTGTATCCTTATTCCACATTGCTCTAGTTACTATTCGCAAGTCCTGATATTTTACAAATGTATGTCTTTTAGTTCATAAGACACTGTAGTCACTGGGTGTAGCAATTTCAATAGTCAAAGCTATTTCTTTTTCTCTTGAACTAAAATACCCAGTCAGTTTGCTTCTACCTTCTTAGCAGCTGGTATGGGGTGGTCCCATATAATCATTACTTCATCAGTTTCAACAGTCCTTTGCAGTTCATGTTTCCAATATCTCTCAGCTGCCTCTATGTTAAAATGTTTACAAAGTCTCCAGTGTAACAACCTTGCCACATTGTTATGTCTTTCAGTATACAAACCTTCATCCATGAGTGTGTCACACCCTGCAACAAGATGTGAACTCTTTCTGGTTCTTTACTGCAAAACCTACAATTGTCTGTCTCTCCTACCTTTTCTAACAATTTTATGAACCATCTAGTACGTAATCTACTATCTTGTGCTGCTAATATTAACCATTCATCTTTTAGTTTAAATTCACTATATCTAAGCCATTAGCACAAAAATTCTTGGTCAACATGCAGCTGTTCCAGCAGATCTCTATACTTCTTGCTATAATTGTGAATCTTCTATTTATCATTTTTTTCCTGAGTCCATTATTTGTTTTATTTATTTTATTTTTTTGTACTTTCTGTTGCCACCTGATTTTTTATCCACATTGAGTTGGATTTCCATGCTTGCTTATTTTCCTAAAGACTTCTGCTGACCTTAGCAAAGGGGTCATCCTGGACTTATTTTGTTCATGTTTTACAACTTTTAATATGTTTGAATCTGATGACGTCAGTAAAAAAGTATGCAATCCCACAATCACCAACCTATATGTATAGTCAATTTCAAGGAGCCCCATGCCTCCACCAGATGGAGGGATATATAATTTTGGCAAACAGTGGCTCTTGTATATCACTTGATGGGCATGGAGCAATTTTCTTGTTTTTCTGTCATGTTTATCCAGCTCTTTTTGTGACCAGTCAATTACTCCAAAGCTATATGTTAAAACAAGACGTGCAAGTTGATTTATAGCTTGAACTTTATTCCTAGATGTCAAAGCAGTTTTTAGTATTAATTTTAGTGTTCTAAAATATTCCTTAATGAGTTTTATTCTACTTTTTTCATGCTGTATCACTGCTCCTCATCTATTCCAAGATATTTGTACACACCTTCTTGTTCCAAATATTTTATATCACATTCCTTCCCAAGATTTATATTTTCTTATGTCTTCAATTTTCTTCTTTCATATGTTACTTTTACACATTTTTCAAGACAAAATGAAATTCCTATGTCATCTTTGAAGGTTTTAACCACTTGTTGTTGTGTTGCTCTTTCAGGTGTTTATCTGATGAACTATACAATTTTAGGTCATCCATAAAAAGTAGATGCGATATCCACTCACTTGAGGATTTTCTTGTAGTCAGACTGAATCTATGACCTATGCTTTTGAGTAAATAACTCAACAGATTGACAGCAAGACAAAACAGTAATGGTAACTAAGAATCACCCTGAAATATATCATAGTGGATTTTCACACCCTGGATAGCAATTTGTCATTTTTATGGTTCAACTACAAAATGATTTTCCATTTCTTAATAGTAACTGCAGTAAAATGCATCAATGTGTGACTGATCTTGTACATTTTTAAGCATTCTATAGTGGAGGAGTTTACTGAACTGCTATAGAAACATGATGGCCAAATGATAATGAATCATCAACAAGAATGCATAGATTCCTTACAACAGTGTCTGACTGGAGGGGTACATCACCTAAAAGGTATGTGACAATATTTTGTTCACAAAAATGAACTGTTACCCTTTTTTACATTTAATTTGAGACCATTGCCCTTGCACCAATTGTTAACATGGTCTAACTCATGCAGGAGCAATTGTGAATAAGTGGAAGATTGAATGGCAACATCCAATTAACAGTCATCTGCAAACTTGGTTAACTATAGGCCAGGAGTGCTGGCCTGAAGGTCTGAGAAATAAATGTCAGATAGGAGGAGGCTCAACACAGACCCATGTGGTGTTCCATTGGTAACCTTTTTGCTTTCAGAAGTGATAGCTGTGACTCTAATCACATGGGGTCTGTCAGATAACCAATTAGCTATTCACCACAGAACATAAAGATTTATATTCCGATTTAACAAGTCTGTTAATAATGCCTATATGGAGAAGTAGTGCCAAAGTGCTTGGTCATGTTTAGATATACTTTATTCACTACATAACTACTATCTATTGCTTTGGTTATATATTCAAAGAAATTAATGAGGTTAAAGAGGCCAGACCTTCTTTTGACTAAGCCAAATTGATTAGGTTCCAGGGTTAAGAGAATTACAATGTCCAGATTAATGAGTTCTGAGTTAATGCACTCCATAGCTTTACACACGAGGCTAGTGAGACTAAGGGGTCTACAGTTTCCAGGGTCCATTGTTGGGCTACCCTTGTGTAATGACATTACAATTATTGTTTTTCAGGCTTCAGGACTGTAACCACTGGGGAGGCTTATATTAAATAGGTTGAGTAAGAGATCAAATGGGCCCTATTTGGCAATGATAATCAGGCAATGTGGTATGTTACCAGAACCCATAGATGAGATGTTCTTTATTTTTGAGAGGGCTGAGAGAGCTTGTTCCATGGTAATTAAAATGGGCAGCTAGGACTGACGAACAAGGGGAATAGCTAAAACTGTGACCAAGGGCGCCCACAGGCAGGTGCAAGTGGGTGCACTTGCACCCCCCTGGAACTGGCTGGCTGAGAAATTCATTTTATTTAATTAAAAAAAAAAACTTCTTTTTGTTTTTTTTTTAAAGGGTGTTCCTCTTTAAGAATGCCCCTTTGCATCCTGTCCATTCGCAACAGGTGTTTGCGACCTGTTATCGTCTTTTGTGTTTGTGCGACCGATGGTTTACGTCTTCGTCTTTCGCGCACCTACCGGGAATTTGAATTTCAGAGGATGTTTGGACTGTGGACGCACCAGACGAATGTAGAAGTGAGAGGTAGGTGTGTTCGTTTTTACATGAAACATGAATTGTCCTTTCCTCTGGGGGATATCAGTCAGTAAAAGTGTTATGCATTGCAATCAGCATATACTTTCTGTAAATCAGGATATTGCTGATAGAGTGTTCCAGTAACCTTTATTTAATAATAAAGGAGAAGGAAAGGAATTTGAAACAGTTTTTAAACAGAGTACAAAATGACAACTGTCAGGAAAGATGTTGAGGATATTTTAAATATCGCCCTTGTAATGTTTAGGTTAGTGTCGGATAGCCACACATTTTATTCTAATTTCACTAAGACAAAGGCACCTGTAACTTTTACATTTAATTCAGATAACATAGTATGTAATTTCTTTTCTACAGGAAAGACATCTAATGAACTAAGAATCAGAATTTATTAGCATTACTATGCTAAGCACAATAATGCTGTTAATGATCTTTGCAGACATAGTATTTTTTATATTATAGATCATGTAAAATGATATTAGATGAGGTGGCAGGGATGTCATTTTGGAACTTCAAGAATATAAATAGCAGATAATGTAGAATGCATGTGTTTTCTCAAGCTTGATCATTGTATTCAATTTTAAATGTGTTCTTAAAAAGGTTATTGAGGAGGAAGCAGAAAGTATTGCAACATAATACTGGTTGGTGCATTCCTTTTACTCTGTCTTAACATTTTGATATAATGTGTCATGTGATCAGTTATGAAATATTCAATTAGCATTACATGCATGGTCAAACGTCTTGCACAGAAGAAAAAAAAACACTAACTGATTTCTAGTTTATCTGAATAAAACTTGTGTTTCAGCATGTTAGAGCCTGCTTCTTTTATTTACCATTATTACAGTCAGAGTTTAGTGTTATTTATTTGCTAAGGGTGTGTTTGTGTTGGAGTGAGTGCACATTTATGTTTTAGTTTCCTTTTACTTGGGAGTTTGCAGGTTGTGATGTATGGGCTAATTTTATTTAGGCATTTTTTTTATATTTTCAATTGGCTTCTATAGGTTTATGTCTAAGACTGAATATAGAGTTAATTCTTAGCAAGAGTTGTGTTGTTGATTTCCGAATCAATATGGGATATATTTTGTATCTGATACTGAGTGCTTATATTCTGCACATATTTTTCTATCAGACTGCAGGGTAGTTTTAAATAGAATGGAGGTCATGCAGCAGTTTAATGACATTTTTATACATTTTGTGAAGTTGTTTATTAATTTTGAAATTTGCGGCTAAATTAGGCTCGAGCATCTGTATATGCACCTGAGGGGTAGGTATGTAGAGAGATTTTCTTAATTATTTTACAGGCTCATAGGAGATTGCAAGGATAAATAACCCCCGGGGAAGGCTTTCTAAGCCTAGTCATGCTGCCCAAATATATATGACAAGTTATGCTAACCTAATCTAAGGGGTATGTGTAGGCTTGGGCATGGGTGGTCAATCATGCAATTTTGCAGTTTTTCTTGGGTAGACTTGTTCTACATTTGTGTGGGTAGAATTTGGTTCTTATGTTTTTTATGCCAGTTCTGTGTTTTATTGCTTTTGTAGCTAGAATTGCTTCTCATGTATTTTTTCCTGCCTGTTCTTTCTGTTATGTATTTTTCTTAATTTTTAATGGTGACCAGATTACTTCTTTTGGACTACATTTCTTCAAAGTGTCTGGAATGGGGGCTCAGGGTCTATTTATGCTACTATTTTTGTTTTAATGAAGGCATTCTTTAGTTTTTAGTGCATGATGTATATTTTGTCTCATTAATTACTGCTGTGTATTTCAGATGAACGTTAAAGATTTATTAGCATATATCTTTCTGGCTTTGATGTTGATAGAGCTTGTTGCAGTTTATTTTATTCTTTTTACTTTTTATTTTAATTATTTTTCTAGTTTTAGTGCTGTTGGAATGATTTTTCTGGGAATCCAGAGAGATCCCCGCCAGTAAGAGCTATGGCCAAAATGGCTTTTTCCCAACAGGCAGAGAATTGCAAATCAGAGACATGTCAGTTGCAATAAGATAGGACCTCATTATTGGCTAACTTGAATGCCTCTGAATTGCCCTCAACTACTGTGAGTGCAAATCAGTGCTTTCATTTGGTAGTTTCTATTGGTGGCTCATGTATCGTGTTAACACAGGCCCCCCTCATTAAATCTGCCATGCATACACACGCACACGCACTCATAGCCAGACAGACACACACGCACACAGACGCACACAGACAGACGCATACACACACACACTCACAGACAGAGACACACATACACACACACACACACACACACACACACACACACACACACACACATATACACACACACTCACTCACAGACAGACACACACACACACACACACACACACACACACACACACACACACACACATACACACACTCACAGACAGACAGACACACACACACACACACACACACACACACACACACATATACACACACACTCACTCACAGACAGACACACACACACACACACACACACACACACACACACACACACACACACACACACACACACACACACACACACACACACACACACACACACACACACACACACACACACACACAGACAGACACACACACACACACACACACACACACACACACACACACACACACACACACACACACACACACACACATATATACACACACACACACACACACACACACACACACACACACACACACACACACACACACACACCTCTTACCTGTCTCTGATCTGACAGAATGACCCAGATGCCTCTTCTTATTTTGGACCCTGTCCTTGTAAATCGTGGATCCTTACAGTCAGTCGATAATGCCAAACATAGAATTTCATTTTTCTTAATGATGGTAAAGTACATCATGATGCTACAGCTGTAGCTCTACTAATGTTTTCAGTGAGTGGTAGGTGTGTTTGTTTTGACATGAAATATGAATTGTCCTTTCCTCTGGGGGATATATTCTAATCCAAAGTCCTTATTTGTCTCATCACAATTTGATATTAGTTGTTCTTTTTTCAAGATTAAGTGACAATTTAAGCAAGGGATTTTTGAAGGCAGCATTTCTACTACTTATTTTAAGATATCAGAGCACATTCTGTTCCTTACTTTTATAACACAGTGGCAGCAGCAGGGATCGAGGGTTCATGACCTAAGGACTGGTGCTGTTTTGTAGCTCCTCTTCTCCTGCAGGTATGATGTTAATAGCTCTTCTCCAAAAACTTCTCAAGAACTTGCATTTGCAACACCATCAAGATTCCAGGTTACACGTCTTCCCTTCTTAGGACAAGTAAGCATTAATTAAACATCAGTCACACTATTTCTCTGAAGGGCTTTAGCACAGAGCACATGCAAAAGATATGTTGAAGTCACCACCTCAGGATTAGAATGTACCACCTGAATGCACAGTTTTATGACACTTTTTCACTACAAATGGAAATGAATAAATTAGCAGTTCTCTTTTCATTGGCATTCTCATACACTTCTTGACATCTACACAACATCAGGTTGTTGGGGCAGCAGCAATCTGAGTGTGTTAAGCCATACAGCTGTAGCAGTAATAGTTAACAAATCTTTTTTTTTTCTAGCACAGTTAAATTCTAAGGATATTTCCTTTAGGAGCAAGGAAGCTTTAATTCCTGTCTGTATATCCCTCATTAGGTCTATCATTGCATACTATGCTTTCTTTGGCAGGTACCGCTCCAAATACTCTTTATTTTAGGTTTTGTCCAGATTTCGTGCACTAAGAGGTTGAGGTTTGTGTGTGTGTGTGTGTGTGTGTGTGTGTGTGTGTGTGTGTGTGTGTGTGTGTGTGTGTGTGTGTGTGTAAGAGGGAGGGGAGGGGTGTATGGGGGGTTCATACCACACAATTATCCAGATTTTTGCCTCATATTTTCAGATTGTTTCTCATAAAATTCTGTTTTTTTCTGGCAAATCATTGAAGACTGAAGTTGAGTTTTAGACTTCATATCCTCAGAAAATGCATAATGCAAAAATGTTGTTCTATCCACTTTCTAAGGAGGTCGGGGTATGTATGTCTGTGTCATACCTCTCAACCGTACAGATTTTCATAGAGGTTGAGGTATGTGTGTGTGTTTGAGAGAGAGTGAAATGCCATATTTAAAGTCAGCAGGTGGAATTTATTTTCAAGGAATTGTGAGCTTCAAGGGAAGAGAAGTTTACTACTGGTCATGCTAAGTCTGCTTAAAATGTACAACTGTTTTGTTTAGCAAATGGTATCACTGTTGTGGTGTAGAATTTCAAAACAGTCTTAGTAGCACAGCAGGTAGCACACTTGCATCTTGATGTAGAAGGCTGTAGTTTCTACTCCCATCACATGTAGATTTGTATGTTAAGGGGGTGGAG
This sequence comes from Protopterus annectens, assembly GCF_019279795.1. Classification (NCBI taxonomy): domain Eukaryota; kingdom Metazoa; phylum Chordata; order Ceratodontiformes; family Protopteridae; genus Protopterus; species Protopterus annectens. The sequence continues at coordinate 1,594,455,981 of NC_056737.1, forward strand.
TGCTGCAGTCCTGAGTATGTCCTCCTTTGGATGAGATGCCTAGTAACTATGGACCTGTGCTTCCGCTTACCACTTATTCCTATTGCAATATACAAGCTTAGCATTTTTTTAAAATGTAATATAGGCAATTTATTGTTTAAGGGCAGTAGGCACTGAATTTGTAGATGAAACACTGAAATATAAAGCTGTTTTCTAGCAACGACCTCTCCATTAGTTTCAGATCTCTTTAATGTGAAATTATTCAGATGACTTTTACTTCAGCAGAGATTGTGCATATTGACTGATATTGGTAGAATGTAATGATAGATGTTTAAGTGGCCTTTTATGGTTGAAATGTTCTGAATTGGGCAATTTGTCATTATTGGTTCATATGTTTTGTTTCATAGCTTAATGAAAAAAATGTTCAAAACCATAAAACACACTCTAAGTGGTGCTATATTAACAAGGGATATAATTCAGCTATTATATATTATAATTAATACAATCAGGAAGGTGAATCAAAGCAGTTTTGCATGGTTTTGAAATGTGTGCAAGCGGCCTATGATTTGAAAACAGTCCAAAGGTAAACTTAACCTGCCACTGGCCAGATGCATTTTCTTTGAATGTGGGTTTCAATGCTGTTTCAGTGCATGTGAGTTTCAAAATTAGAGAAGTTTTAATGCTAAGTCTGTTTTCATTGTAAGACTATTGCTTTGTTTAAGTTTAGCAAATGTCTAGTAGTGTTTGTGGTATAAAATAGGAGGTTACTAGGCTACTGGCCCTGAGGCCCTAAAATTGAAATAAAAGTTGAAAATTAAAACCCAAGTATCTGTAATCATTGTAGAAGTAATGCATAAAACAGTATGCACACAGAGAGTTTTGAACAGTGTTTATGGCAACTGGGGAGAAATAGCCAAGTAATGGGATACTGGAATGGCTGTGTGTGTGTGTTGGGGGGGGTTGAAGGGGTGGGGCTGGGGGTGGTGCTTTGAAGGGGGAGGGGTTGGGGCAGTGCTCCGGGTTTGCACCCCCCCCCTGCAAAAATCTTGTGGGCTCCCTTGACTGTGGCATAGTACATTTTGAACTAAATTTGTTATCAAACATACCAGCTACTTCCTTAAGGGACAGATAGTGTAATATTATTGCGGACTATCTCTAAACATTTTTGGGTATTAGGTCTTAACTTCTTGCCATGGTTAGAGAAATATTTGATTTATTTTTGGTCCTAATGGCTACTATGATTTCATACTCAGCTCTGAGTTTCTTAATGGTCCCCTTAAGCCTTTTGCTAGTTTGCTTAAGTGTACTATTAAGGTAAGTAGAATGAGACCTCTTATAAGCATTAAGCAGTCTCTTTATCTTGTTACATAATTTATTTTTATGAGCATTCCACCACAGGGATTTGTTTTAAATTTTTCATTACATTTGGTATGGTAGGGATTGGCTTAGCAATATAGCAATTTAAGTGAGGGGGTGAAATCAGAGGCAAAGGCTTTATACATAATATCATTAAGTGGTCGATACTGAAACCAGATAGACTATGCACTTTGCAGCCCAAAATGGAAGAACTCTATGCAGTCAGCAAAAATAACACCTGGAGCGTATTGTGGCTTAGACCATCAACTTTTTATCACAAAGTTTGGAATCAAGTTTTACTGGCCTGATGAAGTGCAGGATATGCATGAAAGCACTTACCAAATAACTTAACTGGATATATTCTGCCATGTTAGTTGAGTTATCTACTCATTTTGCATTGGATCTTTTTATTTTTCCTTATACATTTTTCATTTCTGTCATTAAATTACTATCTTCCTTTACTAATCTATCTAAATATGCCAATACTTCTTCTCTTTTCCTTGCAAGTAATATCTTTACTTGAATAATAACTCCTTAATTTTCTATAATTCTGTTTTTTATCAAAATACCCTCTGTCATTATTTTCAAAATCATCAAACGCATCTTTATAAACTCTCCTACACTTTTCTTTGTCTACTTTTCTCATATCATACTGCCACTGTAAGAAACATTTTTTTATATTTTACCTTAAAAGTCATTCGCCATTCAGAACAGTTTTTATAATATGTTCTCATAGTAATATAATCTTTCCATAATGGTATTATTTATCTTTCCTTCTTCATTCTACATTTTCTCAATCAATCTTTTATTCCTTTGCTTATACATATTCCTTGTTTTGCTTTATCTCTAGCCATACTGCTAGATGATCAGAAAAAAAGCTGTTTCAGTTATCTCTCCTTCTGCTATACTTAATCCTTTTGATACTATGAAGTAATATATTTCAGTTCTGTAAATATCTTCTGTAAGTCCATGAAGTTTTATCCCAAAGTATTAATTTACCACATCTCATAACTTCTAACATTTTTCATTCATTATTTTCTCTCTTTTTACACTTGCCTCTTAAATCACAGTTGAAACTTCCTGTCACTAATTATTTATATTTATCACTACATAATCTAGAATCTGGTGAAATAAGCTTTCCCATACCTCTCAACTGTCCCTGATTTTGACACAAATTTTAGCTCTGTCCCTCTTAATCTTTCCTAAAACTGCTGACTTTTGGAGACATGGCGGTGAGATATACTTAATAAATAATGATAACAGTTATAGTTATAGACTTCTATTATTTAAGAAAAAAGTATATTAATTCACATTCTCTTATTATGTTAATATCTCATGTTAATAGTACTAATATTTTAAGAAGTCTCCCTGATTGTCCCTGATTCTGTTGATATTTGCCCATATTTAGTTGACAGCCACAGCTTTCCTTATAGGTAACATAAGCATATAGTGCTATAATTCCATGTACTTGTTCTTTCTATTTTAAATCCACTTCTGTTAGTCTTCTCATTCTCATGAAAGTCATATCTAATATTTCACTGTATTTCTGCAAAATAGACCTATTCCAGGACAGCAATCATTTCCCCAATTCCAAATTATCTTTCCTTGCCATACTTTTTCTGATTGTACTCTTTTTTCACTTGTTAAGACGCTTGTATCTTCTAGTATAATTACATCTACATCACACATTTACTGCACCATTCCAAACCCCCTATCCTTCTCACTATGTTCTTAATGCTATTTACATTTACAGAAAGTACTCTAAAATTATTACTTTCTCTTCTCTTAATTTTCTAGAAATTATAATTTTATTTTCTCATCCATTTCCTTTCTTTTTTCTTTTATACTCATCCCTTTAAATTTTCTTTTCCTGTCTTTTACCCTTTTATCAACAGATGTTTTTCCTTTCGCAGCTTTCCAGTTTATATCTTCCTCATTACTTATTTCAGAACCTTCCTCTATTTCCTCTTTTTTATTTCTTTCTTTGTCTTCTTTACCTAACGTATCGTCTACTTCCACCATTTCTAATGTTTCATCTCTTTATTTTCTTCTGTTTCTCTCCATTTTCGTTATTATTAGTTTCAGTTTTATGATCCACCCATAAATGCCCAATTTTGTTACATTTATAACATTTCATTTCTCATTTTCTTGTATCATGGCCTGGTTCCCCACAAATATAAAATTCCTTTTAATCATGGTTATCAATCAGATGCCCTTCTTTTCAACAAAAAAAAAAAAGAAAGAAAACATGTTTTGGCTTGTCCCTAGTAGTTTACCACAACCTTATTTCATTCAACATTTATCATACTTGGAATATATAATTTTGTCCTTTTCTGTCTTTAACACAATATTACAATCCCACCCAGCAGTCCATAAACCCCCTTTACCTTAAACCTTTGCACTGTCCAGCACTTCTTTACATAAACATTCCAAATGTCCTTTCAAAGTCTTTCTTTCTGCTTCTGTTTGAAATTGCACACACACATCTTCTTTGTTTCCCTGCTAAATGCTTTTATTACATATAAATTCCAAGGATTATAGTTCTTCTTCTTTTCATTTTCCTCAAGAAAATTTGTCATTGCATAAACAGTCCCAATTATAACGTCACTAAATGTCTCTGTTTAGAAGAATAAATGTTCATACCTCTTGTGCTTATACGCCCAAGGGAACCATTAAGTTGTCCCAAACTTCATACCTATCCAATTCTTTTTCTTCTTTATTTGGAATCCTCACCATATCCTACCACTTTGCATTCTGTTCTGCCTTTTTCTGTTACTCACTTTTTGCCTTCTTTCACCTCTTCTGTGTAGGCTTTCTTTTCTGTCTCACCATTGTCCTTCAGGATGGACTCTGCTTCTTCTTTCTGTATTTTATCCATAATGTCTCCCCAGGAAATACCTCTTTCATTCTCCAGCTTGATCTGCTTCACCATCTCCTTCAAATAATCATCCTGCAACTCTCCCAACTGGAGGGGTGTAATAACATATGTTTCACCTGCAGATTATTCTTTTTCAGCTTCAGCAAATACATTTTGCTGAAAAATCTTTACTAAATCATGTGTGATCTCATTGCTACTCTCAGCACTGGCATTTGCCTTTGTGCCTTCTAACATCTTTCCCTCATTGCATATTGTCCTCCCAGCTGCCATTGCACTAGGAAGGGGATGGATGTGCTTACTGGCTGCCTTCAAAGCTTCAAGTAGTTCCCAGATGCCGTGGTCAAATTTCCCCCAGTAGGATAAATACCATATCAGGTCTCCCCTGAAAAGAGGCTACTAGCCTAATGGGACTAACCCAGTCAACAAAAGATAAATAAATAAATGAGTTATATTCCAGTCACAGAGAAGTGCAATGTTAAGAGAGCTCAAATAACCAACTGTACTTGTTTCACATGCTAGTAAGGTAATGATCAAGATCCTGCAAGCTAGACCTCAGCAATATATGGAATGAAAACTGTTAGATGTACAGGTTGGTTTCAGAAGGGGAAGATACACCACAGATGAACTTGTCAATATCTACTCGATAATACAGATGTTAAGTGAAGGAGTTGCAGAAAAAATATTTACTTCTGCTTTACTGATTACTCTAAAGTCTTTGATTATGTGAACCATAACAAACTGTGACATTTTCTTACAGAAGTGCATCCTGAGGAAACTTTCTGCAGCTTAGGAAGCAACATGTAGAACTGAATATGGAATAAACTGACTGAGCCAAGACTGGAAAAGGAGTGTGAAAAGTCTGTATAATGTCATATTAATTACTCATTTTATGTGCTGTATATATCAAATAAAACACTGGGTTAGAAGGTGCTGGAATCAAAACTACAGGGAGAAATATTACCAACTTCAGATATGCAGATGACACCACTCTGATGTCCGAAACTAAGAAGCTGAAACTGTCAGTGTCTCAGCAGATAGCACACAACTTTGCTTGCTGGAAGATCAGTAGTATGTAGGTTCTATTCTCACCCCAGGTGCTTAGATTAATATTCCAGTATAGACATTGCAGTGCAGCTTAATAGGGTACTGCATTCTTGAGTGGAGAGTCCTTTGGATAAGATGTTAAAACAGAGGTCCCATCTGTCGTAGTTGGTGGTAGCTCAGATGAATGCAAAAGTCCTCATGGCACTTATTAAAAGGAGAAGGAACTTCATTATACAAACTTCTGTACAAACGTTTTATCATTAGAGAAATTTCATAAAAATGACATATTTCTTTACATTTTAAGACAAAACTTTCATGATTCAAAAACAACTGATTAAACTATCTATACTTACATAAATATATTTTCCTTTCTCTTTTTTTTATCCTCCCCACCTTTTTTCCATAATCATTGTTTGGTTTTCCTGATAGTTCCATAAACAATCTATAACTGCTTAAATAATAATGCTTGACATTGCAAATTCCATATACTCTATATTACACTAATCAAGATTCTATTATTGCAACTTCTTGTCTTCATTTTCAATTAAAGCCATATATTAAAATATCTATATGCAGTTCTTCAAAAATTCCTTTTGAAAGTCCATTTTAACTAGCTCACATATTGTTTTAACCATGTTAAAAGCAAAGCAAGTAATTGCTCCTGAGTCGAAATTGACTTGTGGCAAATATATGGGTGGACCTCTCATACAGTTTTCATGCATATTATGGAAGCTGATTGCCAGGCCTTTCTTCCATGCAGACACTGCTGCTGACCAGTTGTGCCACGACCAGGCTTTGAACCCAGGTTTACCACTTGGTAATCCTGTACCTTAGCCACTATGATATAAGTCTGGGTTTTCATCGTGTTACATTCTAACAAAAATGTTCCATAGATTCTTCTACACTATCCATGTCACAGACCCTTTCTTTCATTTTGTTTTTACTTCATCATTCCCTTTGCTGGAGATCTTTCCAACATCTACTTACATACAAAATATTCATCTTAGTCTAATTTACAGCCTCTTCCTTCTCTTTATTACAGCTTTCTCAATTCTTTCATCTTTATCTCCCCATACTTTTATATAATAAAATGTTTCCGTTGTCTGTTCAGACCATATTTTCCTATTATATGCTCATCATTCCACTTAATATTCCTTCTTTTCATTCCTTCATTCTTATAGTTTTTCTTTTTTCCTTACACCCATATTTCTTTATACGTTCTTAATGTCTTCCCATAATATTTGTCCTAAAACATCTCCTTCCCAACAATTAATTTCCTTAAAATACAGAAAGAATGCAAAGAAGAAAGAAACACAACAGGGTTCCTTAGACTTAAACCACCTTCCTCAGGCTTACAATAATGAATGCCTGTTTGTGAGATTCAGCCTTGAGCCCTATCTAAAAGAGAAAACAATGTCCAATAATTATTTTTACAAATCAACCAAAATGTTATATATTCTACTCATGCATCCTAACTTTCCAAATAAATATAAATTATCCTGATTATGAAATCTCACCATCATCATCAAGCCCCTTTTTCCCATTTTCTGCATGGGGATCAGGATATCATGTTAACTGTCACCATCTCTCTCGATTCATTGCCACACTCCAGCCTTCTTTGACACTTATGCCTGACACTCGCAGAACTTCTCTCATGCAATCCATTACCTCTTTGCTGGATGCTCACATTTCCTCTTGCCTTCTTCCTGGCTATCCCTGATCTTCTTCACAAGATTGTCTTTTGCTTTTCTGCACATATGTCTGAACCACCATAATCTGTTTTCTTTGATCTTTTCTGCAACTGGAGCTACTTTGGCTGTAAGAATCAAAATTATTTAATGCTATGTTTTGTATATAAACTTAATTACTCCTTCACATATTTATTTAATTTATTATTTGATATATGTGTAGGTGAGCTGGTCCAAAGACCATTTTCAACCACAATTTAGGTCTAGAAATGTAAGTATACAAAGAATAAATTGATATTGATACAAATAATATATACAAAATGGTGGAAGTACCAAGTATATTTCCAATAGCACAATAATTATTAAATTTTAAGACAAACATAAGACTTATTAGATTACAGTAAGATATAAGATGTCATTTGTGTGAACATTAATATCCTTTTTTCAAAACAGGTTTATTGTTTTAACATATAAGAGAAATATCATAACAATTTTATACAAGTAATTAAAAATAGGTATTATTATAATATTCAACAAAACAACTAAAGCATTTACAAAGACATCCACTACAATCAGATCAATTAATTAAACTAAAATACCATGCTATTGAAATTAAAATTTTTTTAACAAATTTTGTAAATTATCCCATACAATAAAATAAGATGTTTTCTATTTGTTCTAGTCCTAATTGTGTTTATTTCCATATGGCACACTATATTCATAACATTTTAAATTCATTGAACGAAGGAGGTGTATCTGAAATCCAATTTCTAGTTATTATTTTCCTAGCCACTGCTAGAATAGACCATAACAAGGGAAGCTTAACCTTTTAACACTTTGAGGTACAGGTGTGTTGAATAATATAAGAGATTTAGAAATAATGAAATTATCTGTAAAAAGAGCCTGCAAAAATTCATTAATTGACTTCCAGTATTCTTTCAATTTTATACAGTCATAAAACATATGAGCCTAGTCAGCATTAATTTCTACATTACATCTCTTACATAGATTATCTTTATTATTTATTTTATTCATCATCAAAGGTGTATAAAAAGATCTATGTAAAATTTCCATGTATAAAGTCTCCAGACAATGGAAGATGTAGTTCTATAAGCAGATTCCAATATATATTGTTTATCTTGTTGATTTGGTGGGTCCCCATTAATAGAAGTGAAATAATTCCAGTATGAATCTACACTGTAAAAGTTTCTTGTCTGATAACTTTATGTATGTATGAAAGTTTACCTTTATCAGAAACTTTATGTTGTAAATTTAATATCAAGTAATCAATCAGTGTTGGAATAGATTCTTTAACAGTTATAGACATTAAATCTATTTTATTAATGAGATGTTGTCTAAAGGTCTGAACCTCTAACCAGCAAGTTTCTCTTAGATCAAATTCTTGTTTTAAGAAATCTAGATTTTTAACTTTATTATCAGATATCAACTGATACCAGTACTTTAGATCATTATCTATAGCTAAATGAGTTCCTTCAGAAGTAGATGACAAAAGCATACCCTGAGTATACATTATAGGAAATACAATAAAATTCCATTCCCTATACTTAGGGTGCATGAATATAAAGTTACGATAACTAATAATAATATTTAATGGGTAACAAACCATATGTTTAGGTGTAATAGGTGAAGTACAAAATTCCTTTAGTAACCATAACATGGAGTTATTTACAATCATATTTTTATGTGTTAAGGAGATTTTCATGAAGTGTATACTAATTAGCTCCCAATAATCTTTCCATTTTGTGACATATGACTGATCTATTAATAAAGTAATAAGTTTTACAATAGAAGAGATAGTATATAAATTAAAGTCTGGAAAAGAAATACCCCCTTGAGACCAGCTATTAATATGTTTCTTTAATGCAATCCTAGGTCTATTAGGTGCCCATAAGAAATTTAACATTAGTGCGTTCAGTTTCTTGATAATTATTTTTGTAGGTGGAAGTATTATTGATTGTATTAAGTATAAAATCTTGGGGAATATTATCATTTTAATAATTGTAAGTCTCTCCTCCATAGTAAAAAACATATTATTCCAGGTATTAAAAAGATTTTGTATATTAAGAAAACAGGTATTATAATTATTATATATAATAGATTTAATATCTTTAGATAGTATTATACCTAAATAAGTTATCTGACCTGAATTGGGTACATATTTAGTAAAATCACTAATGAGAATATTTCGTGTATATATAGGTAGTATTTTAGTTTTTTCTTCATTGAATATTAAACCAGAAATACTTTTAAAATTCATCATGTTATCAAATAGAGACTGTATAGAAGAATTAGATCCTGCTGATGTAATTAGAACATCATCTGCAAAAAGTTGAATTTTGGATGTTGTATTTTCATCTATTTCAAAACCCTCTATGTCAGTACTGTTTCTGATCAAATTAGCCCAAGGCTCCATAACTAAAGTGAATAATAGTGGAGAAAGTGGACATCCTTGTTTTGTACCTTTAAGAATGGGTATTTTTTGTGAAACATATGTTCCTACCTTAATGTAAGCCAACGTTCCTTTGTATAAATGTTCAATTAGATTTACAAATGCATCCGAGAAGTTTGTGCACTTCATTAAGGTAAACAGATAGTCCCAACTTACTGAATCAAATGCTGAACTTATATCAAGACTAATAAGTGTTAAATCTTTCTTTTTCCTATTTGCAAAATCTATTAATATTAAAGTTCTTCTTATATTATCAAAAGTATTTCTATTTACAATGAAGCCTGTCTGATCTATATCTATAATGCCGGAATGATTGTCTTCAATCTATCAGCAAAGATATTCATAAACATTTTATAATCAACATTAAGTAATGAGATGGGCCGATATGAAGAACATCTAGTTGGATCTTTATTAGGTTTTAAAATTGGCGAAATAAATGTATATTGCCAAGATGGGGGTTATTAACTCAGTTTGGGCCAAAATAAAACCTTATGTATTAATGAATATGTATTTTTAGAAAGGATTTTATATATCTCTGGTATAATACCATCATTACCCGGTGCTTTGTTTGATTTAAGCTTATTTATTTGTGTAATAACTTCTGTATATGAAATACTCTTGTCCAATAGTTTAATCTGTTGTTTCTTAAGCTTTTATTCATATTTGTGGTTATAAACTCCTTTATTTTATCTTTAGGTTCCATGTTAATATTATTATGGTTAATTTTGTGAAAGTGATTTCTAAATTCATCTAGTATTTCTGGTATACTAGAAACATTCTTCTTTTTCCTTAGAGAAAAGATTTCTTTGATATGGTTTTGTTTATTCAACCTTTTGTTTTATTTTTAAGTCTATGTAAGTATTTGGGGCTTATTGAATAAGACAAAAACTTGTATTTCTCTAAAGTTATTTTAACTTTATGAGTTAAAATTTCTTTGTATTTCTCATTTAGTTTGTTTATTTCTTCAATAACTTTCTTGTCCATAATATTTTCTTTATTATTATGTTTATAAGAGTCTAATTTACTTTGAATATCTAACAATTCCTCATCCCAAGATTTCCTTTTATTATTATACCATCTGATACTTTGTCCATATAGATATGATTTTAAGGCATCCCAAACATAAACAATGGAGACTTCAGGAGTGTTATTTATGTCTAGAAAATGTTTTACTTCTGAAAGTATATATTCTTTATAGTCTTTTAGTTGAGTTAATTATGCTGGTATCCTTTTGATCTGAACATTATGAGTATTTTTTATCATGAATTCAAAAACAATTGAATTATGATCAGATATAGGACATGAAATGATTTTGGAATTAATTAAATCTGTTACCATCTGGTTAGAAATAAAGACCCTATCTATTTTTGAATAAGTTTTGTATCTGTTAGAAAAAAGGTGTATGGTAATGATTTTGAACCTATCTGATTA